>NC_090744.1:10640597-10658275 GCF_036898095.1 Palaemon carinicauda | reverse complement strand
ACGAAACTGTTATAATAACAGTGGGTTATGAGTCTGAGCATCTCAACGTTGGGTTGCATGTCATCATAATAAGAATCGTTCTATTCCGAAAAGTCACTAATGTTGGTAAAACAATAGAGATTGACTGTAAAGTAAAATTAGGTTTTCATCTCTTCTCAGTTCGAACTGTCATGGCCTAGAAAATGCCCTAGATAGTATGTAATAAAAGCATAAATATCATATTGGCTCTGAGAAGAACGTTTTTCCAATCTTCAATAAATCTCTGTGAACCGAGATATGTTAGAACACAAGACAGTTATGATACTGAGCTTATAAAAGATTTAAGCCAAGTTACACATATGAGAAGCCGGAGTAAAATGACAGATGAGAAAGAAAAAGGAAACAGTATGTTGGAGTTCTTGATAAATGACAAAACGTCTTTGCCTGGTGATCGCAAGACAGGGGTTCGAGTCCTGCTCGAACTTGTTAGTTCCTTTAGTGTCTGCAACCTCACCATCCTTGTGAGCTAAGGATAGGGGTTAGGGGGGAGCCTATATTTTTACCTGCCGAGTCATCAGCAGCCATTGCCTGGCGATCCCTGGTCAGTCTCTAGGACATTGACCAGCATGCTAGGGCAATGTCACTGTCCCTTGCCTCTTCCTTGCCTTTAAACATATAACTTTAAGTGAAGCAGTGAAATGCACATAAAAGCTAGGTCTAAAACCTCACTATTTCAACATAAAGGAAGAGCAAGGTATGAAATAAGAACATCAACCCATAATGAGTTAGAAATTATCATTATTAATAAACTACGAAAGACAAGGGTTTACTGATAAAAAAGAAAAAAAGTAGCCCGGTCTGTTATTGAACTCGGGGAATAGAAAGTTAAGACCGGAAATGACGCCACACGGCCATAAGAAAAGTAACTTCGAGAAAAACGTACTGTTTATTTATTTAAACATAAAATATATGAACGAGTATGATTATCATTTTCTCGTTCATATTTCATCACTTATTCTGTTATCATTCGCTAAAAGTATTTTAGTTTAACACTAAATCAGCACACTGTCCCTCTTCGTTAGTATTCCCGTTTTGATGTCGGGTTCCCAATCATTTATTTATCTTTACCAAAGCTATTTTTCGCATAATTTCTCTTCTTCTTTCAGTCCCGACTAAGTCCCCTTTAATCCTCTGACTCCAGAAACTGAGTTTCATGGAAGGATTCGGAATGGAACGGAATTAATGTTTCCAGCATTGGAAACTTGGTTAGGTGGTCGAGGATAAGTTTTGATAAATGGAGAGAGAGAGAGAGAGAGAGAGAGAGAGAGAGAGAGAGAGAAGAGCTGTTTTGAGTAACAGTCTTGCGTTTTTTTTTTTTTTTGCAACCTTGTCAGACTTTGTTACAAAATAAAATGAAATTCATAAAAAAGATAAAAAGAAAAGTTAATCTGGGGAAATGCAGACGACTAGGAAGGTCAGTTTTCAATAATCTTCTTTACACATCAAAACACAAAGCCAAACTCTTTGGTCAATACTAATCGTAACAGTAGATATCAATAACTTTCATGGGCAAGAGTTCTCTAGTTTTCGAATTTAAGACATTATGGGAAATGAATCTAATTAACCCGCTCCCCACTTTTATTTATTTATATATATATATATATATATATATATATATGCTTTACTGCCACAAGGATCACGTGACTTGGTATACGCAAAAGCCAGTAGGAAATAATAAAAAGCTTTAGTACCAAGCGCTTTCGTGCATTTTAATACACTTCTTCAGGGTACAATAAAAAGTGAGACATAGTTGAAGGACGTCAATAAGTAAAATAGGATAAAAACAAAAAACTAAAATTTGTTTTGAACAGTAGAGAAATGATAGAAAAACATAGTCAGCTAACTAGCATTGTCAAACAATCAAACAACCCACAGCCAAAATTTGTACTTGAACGGAAACTGGTCATAAACACACATATTAAAGGTAAACACAAATTATATAATTCTTAATTGTTGAACAATATTGGTCATGATGAAATTATCCAATTTATATAAACCAGCACTAATATTAAAAACACAATCCGACTTTATCTTAATACTTGATTCTATAATATTTCTCTTCACAACATCTTTACAAAATAGCAGCTCTTTAGATTTCTTCCAGTCTATCAAGTGATTATATTCATTCATGTGAACGAATAGTGCGTTAGACATATTACCAACTCGAACACAGTATTTATGTTGATTTATCCTTGTTGCCAGCATTTTACCACTTTGCCCAATATATTTCAAATTACAACCACTACATGGAATTTCATATATGCAGCCTACACTATTACACGGAGAGTTCTTTATCAAAATACACTTTATAGTAGAAGAATTTCTAAAAACAACATTAACATTAAAACATCTTAAAATTTTTGGTAGACAGAGAAAACTATCATTATACGGTAAAACTAATAAATTATCATGATTAAAAGATGTTACATTGTCAATTGCATAATAAGTTTTTTTGGCTTTTTGTAATGCTACGTCAACTAAGTATCTTGGGTACTTCAAATTAAAGGCAATTTCGTATATTCTTAAAAACTCATCATCTAAAAATTCTGGGCAACAAACTCTAAGAGCTCTCAAAAACATTGAGGAAAAAACAGAGAGTTTTACTTTAATATGGTGATTAGAATAAAAGTGAATGTAAGACGATACATTGGTGGGTTTTCTAAAAACGCTAAACTTAAAACTATTATTATGTCTATGAACATTTACGTCTAAAAAGGGCAGAACAGAATTTCTTTCTTCTCAATTGTAAAATTAATAGAAGGGACCAATGAGTTTAGTCTAAGTAAAAAAACAGATACATCTTCATTTAAAGGCCATATACAAAAAATGTCATCAACATAACGAGACCACAAAACTCTTCCCGGCAAAATATTCACTAAAAGCTTCTTCTCAAAAAATTCCATATAAATATTACTTAAAAGAGGTGATAAAGGGTTACCCATTGCCATTCCAAATTTTTGCTCATAAAAATTCCCATTAAAAGTAAATTTACAATCTTTGATGCACATTTTAATCAATTCTAACATAGTATTACATGGCAGAGAAAATTCATAATTAGGCAACTCTTCGGTTAAAAAATCTAATAAATCATCAACTGGAACTTTAGTAAAAAGTGATGTTACGTCAAAACTTATCATTTTAAATTCAAAATCAATATTGTAACTTCTTAAACGATTAAGGAAATCAACATTATTTTTTCACAGAGAAGCCAGAAATGTTTCCTAACAAGGGGGACAACTCTTTAACAAGCCATTTTGATAGGTTATACACCGATGACCCCACAGAACTAATTATGGGTCGAACTGGATTATTAGGTTTATGTGTTTTGATTAACCCGTACATATAAGGCAACGATGCACACACAGTACAAAATCTTTTAATCAATCCATCTTTTCCTCGTAATAATGTTTTTATTTTCTTATTAAAATTACTATTGACCTTTTCAAGTGGGTTAAAATTAAGAATGGAATAAGTTTCTTCGTCACTTAAAATTTCTAACATTTTATCAACATAGTCATTCTTGTTCATCAACACAAGTGTATTAGATTTGTCTGCTTTTGTTATATGAAGACTTTCGTCCTTTTTCAGTTTCCTGTAAGCATTTAAAAACCTATTGGGCACATTAGCGTAACATTTAACAGAGGAAGCCCCATAAACTATACCCTTACAAATATTAAATTCTTCATTAGACAAAGATCCAAATTTTTCCAAATTACAAAATGATTTACCAATTTCTACCCAATCCACTTTCTTATCACAAACAGAAAAGTTGATACCATACCCAAGAGCTGCGATAGTAACATTATCTAGTACTTTATCTGAAAGATTGCAAATAAATCGTGGGTTAGCATTCTTGTTCCAATCACTGTTTTCTATGAGACGTTCAAGTTTACGATCGAGTCCGCTCTTCAAACGACGACACTGGTTTCTCAGTTTATCATAACAATAATCAAGTAACTGTGGTTTCCAATCAGACGGGATGGCTTGATTAAAACTATATCTTTTGGATCTTAGGAGTCTAAAATTTTCTTCAACATCCACTTTTTTTAACTCAATGTATTTCTGCAGAATAAGTCGTTGATACTCCTCAAATGGTTTGTCTGAAAGATGGCGATGTTTCTTGGATAAAAAAGATCTAGGCATGACATGTTCATTCAAACACTTACGTAGAAATTCAAGTTGTAACTTCAGCTTGTGGGCTTTGATAAGAGAAGAACGGAATCCAGTCACAAAGGTAGTAGTGACGGGTAGAGTATCCGAAAGGTAGCAAAAATCGTGAAGAGTCGCCTGGCATCCATAATGCTTTACTGCCACAAGGATCACGTGACTTGGTATACGCAAAAGCCAGTAGGAAATAATAAAAAGCTTTAGTACCAAGCGCTTTCGTGCATTTTAATACACTTCTTCAGGGTACAATAAAAAGTGAGACATAGTTGAAGGACGTCAATAAGTAAAATAGGATAAAAACAAAAAACTAAAATTTGTTTTGAACAGTAGAGAAATGATAGAAAAACATAGTCAGCTAACTAGCATTGTCAAACAATCAAAACAACCCACAGCCAAAATTTGTACTTGAACGGAAACTGGTCATAAACACACATATTAAAGGTAAACACAAATTATATAATTCTTAATTGTTGAACAATATTGGTCATGATGAAATTATCCAATTTATATAAACCAGCACTAATATTAAAAACACAATCCGACTTTATCTTAATAATACTTGATTCTATAATATTTCTCTTCACAACATCTTTACAAAATAGCAGCTCTTTAGATTTCTTCCAGTCTATCAAGTGATTATATTCATTCATGTGAACGAATAGTGCGTTAGACATATTACCAACTCGAACACAGTATTTATGTTGATTTATCCTTGTTTTAGACGTAAATGTTCATAGACATAATAATAGTTTTAAGTTTAGCGTTTTTAGAAAACCCACCAATGTATCGTCTTACATTCACTTTTATTCTAATCACCATATTAAAGTAAAACTCTCTGTTTTTTCCTCAATGTTTTTGAGAGCTCTTAGAGTTTGTTGCCCAGAATTTTTAGATGATGAGTTTTTAAGAATATACGAAATTGCCTTTAATTTGAAGTACCCAAGATACTTAGTTGACGTAGCATTACAAAAAGCCAAAAAAACTTATTATGCAATTGACAATGTAACATCTTTTAATCATGATAATTTATTAGTTTTTACCGTATAATGATAGTTTTCTCTGTCTACCAAAAATTTTAAGATGTTTTAATGTTAATGTTGTTTTTAGAAATTCTTCTACTATAAAGTGTATTTTGATAAAGAACTCTCCGTGTAATAGTGTAGGCTGCATATATGAAATTCCATGTAGTGGTTGTAATTTGAAATATATTGGGCAAAGTGGTAAAATGCTGGCAACAAGGATAAATCAACATAAATACTGTGTTCGAGCTGGTAATATGTCTAACGCACTATTCGTTCACATGAATGAATATAATCACTTGATAGACTGGAAGAAATCTAAAGAGCTGCTATTTTGTAAAGATGTTGTGAAGAGAAATATTATAGAATCAAGTATTATTAAGATAAAGTCGGATTGTGTTTTTAATATTAGTGCTGGTTTATATAAATTAGATAATTTCATCATGACCAATATTGTTCAACAATTAAGAATTATAATTTGTGTTTACCTTTAATATGTGTGTTTATGACCAGTTTCCGTTCAAGTACAAATTTTGGCTGTGGGTTGTTTGATTGTTTGACAATGCTAGTTAGCTGACTATGTTTTTCTATCATTTCTCTACTGTTCAAAACAAATTTTAGTTTTTTGTTTTTATCCTATTTTACTTATTGACGTCCTTCAACTATGTCTCACTTTTTATTGTACCCTGAAGAAGTGTATTAAAATGCACGAAAGCGCTTGGTACTAAAGCTTTTATTATTTCCTACTGGCTTTTGCGTATATATATATATATATATATATATAATGTGTGTGTGTGTGAGTTAAAAAACTCATTTATTTCATTGACAAAATAAACTCAAATATCTTAAGATGCTTCACAAGTAATAATTTCAAATAGTTAAATTAAATAAAAAAAACTAAGAAGTGAGAGGAAATTTTTTCTTTTTTTGAGTTCCTTTATCTCATCGGCTATTCATCTTTCTATATCTTTAACTGGTTACAGTCATATAATCGAGGTCAGTATTCCCTTAGGGGGAAATTTGTAGTTCTCACGTTTCAAATGATATCGAGATAAAACACATTAATTCATGTATACTGAATTAAGTGTCCGTATTTGGTTCTCTTAGAGATTGTAATATATATATATATATATATATATCTATATATATATATATATATATATATTAGTTATTCTATACCTAATTTCTTTTTTTTTGAGTGGGGATATGTTACGTGGTGAAAGGGTTTGTGCATTGCCATGATCAGCAATGCTTTACTAGTAAGGGCCACCCATACTCAAACATGAATAAAGGACACGTCTGAGGCTTTTGATTTACAGTTGTCGATAAACGGTTGCATTTGCTGATTCTGATATATATATATATATATATATGCGTGTGTGTGTGTGTAAATAATTTATATATATATATATATATATATATGTATATATATATATATATATATACATATGTATGTATATATATATATATTTTATATATATATGTATATATATATATATATATACACAGTATAGTCATAATATACACAGACATGAACACACACACATACACGCACACACACACACACACACACACATATATATATACTATATATATATATATTATATATATACAGTATATACATACATATATTATTATCATCATTACTACCCAATCTCCAGCCCTAGTTGGATAAAGCAGGATGCTATAAGCACAAGGGTTGCAAGAGTGAATAATAGCCCAGTAAGGAAAGGATGTAAGGAAATACGAGAAGTAATGAACAGTGAATATAAAATATTTGAGAACAATAACAACATTAAAAGAGATCTTTCATATATAAACTATAAAGAGACTTATGTCAGCCTGTTCAACAGAAAAACATTCGCTGTAAGTTTGAATTTTTGCAGTTCTACTTATTCAAATGCCTGATTAGGAAGATCATTTCATAATTTGGTCATAGCAGGAAAATAATTCCTAAAATTTTATGTAGTATTCAGCCTTACGATCTGAAGACCTGAATACAAAAGAAAGGATGGTCAGAGCTATAAAATATCTTATGCAACGTGCATAAAATCTGCTGGTTTATCTATAGCCACTTATTATATGACCCCCTTCTTTCTCGATTTTCTTTATATTTATAGGCTTGTTACTACAAAACCTTAAAATCTCGAGTAGATATAAAAGAAGAAACCGTAATTTCCATGTTAGGATTCGACCTCCAAATATGAGTTAAAGCAAGGTTACCTAAATATTAATCAGGTATAGCATAGCAAGTGCAAAGTTTATGTTAGTGGAGTCTTATCAAATGAATTTCCAGTGAACAGCGGAGTACTCCAAAGGAATGTGTTTTAACCTATGTTTTTTATCATCCTCATGGATTTTGTAATGCATAGAATAGTTGGGAAAGGTAGAGAAGGAATTGTACTGGATTGTTAACATTGAATTAGTTGACCTTAAGTATGCTGATGACGCTGTCCTTATTCGGAGAACATCACAGGCCTGGCAAAGATTGCTCACCAGACTGCATGAAATATCATATGATGTTGGGCTCATGATAAATAGAAGAACGACAGAGATGATGAGAACGGAATATTCCAAGGAAGATAAAATATCATTGGATGGAGAGAGAATTAATGAGGTGGAATCATTTAAATATTTAGGAACTATGATCTCTATCATAGTATCTTTAGAACTTAAGTTTAATGAAAGATTGAAAAAAAAATCAGACAATGGGTAGGTTAAGTAAAATTTGGAAATTAAAATCACCTGAAATTACATATAAAAATTAGACTATATATCAGTTTAGTGAGATAACCCTTACTGTATGGACATGAGTCATGGTATAACAATGAACCAATATCCAACAGATTTTGTAGATTTGAGAACAAAGCCCTTAGAAGAATATTGGGAGTAAAATGGCAGGACAGGATTGGAAATGAAACAACAAAAAAATTGCTCGAGTGCCATATGTGGATGAGATCATAGTGAAGGGCAGATATCAATAGTTTTGGCATGCTCTTCGCACTCCCCAAGAGAGATTACTTCACCAAACTTTCACAAGGCCCTAGAAGAGTTGGAAGACCAGGCCTATATGGCTGAGGACTATGAAGAGTGAAATCGGAGATGATAAATGGCGAAGTATTGATCTAAAAGCTCAAGAAGTAAATGACTGGCGTCATTAGGCGTAGATGATGATGATTATGATGATATGAGCACCTAAATAAAGAATGTCTATTTTCTCAGGAGCCACCCCTTGGCAGGGAAAAGGATCAATATTACAACAATACATACTTTACCCCCCCTCTCATATATATATATATATATATATATATATATATATATATATGAAAATGAATAAGGAAAACACTCAAGTTGACGATAGAATTGAATATCATGGAAGAGGTAATTTCCATTTCCACAAATACAATAGTTCATTATTAACTTAATGGTTCAAATAATTATCAGAATACCATCTACGTAACTTAATGAAAAGTTGTGAAAGTAAGAAAAAAAGTAAAATATCAAGTATGGAATGCAACGTTTTTGTAATATTCACGAGAACTACCAGACTGGAAAGGGGTCACAACCTAGTAACATATATGAAAAAGTCAGAGATTAAACTGATGGGGTGTTATGCCTCAATATTAATTTTCAAAGTTTTTTCCACAGGTTTAACCAGGATTCAAAGTAAAAGACATACAAAGGGATTTCTTTCCAGTGATATTTTTTTTTTTTTTTAAACGATTATCCACCATTACGCGTCAGCCGCTTGTCTTCCTTTTTCATAAATGTAGATAACAGATTTCGGGATTGATCATATTTAGTGTTACCAAAACTGCGCTCTCTCTCTCTCTCTCTCTCTCTCTCTCTCTCTCTCTCGCTCTCTGTGTGTGTGTGTGTGTGTGTGTGTGAATACTTATAGGTTTATTAGATTAACTAACAATATAGGTAAATCTGTAATTGTCTCCCTAATTACAGAACGTTTTTTTGCTGTAAGTTTATAATGTACTTAGTGAAAAGACCCAGTTATATATATATATATATATATATATGTATATATATATATATATATATGTATGTATATATATATATATATGTATATATATATATATATATATGTATATATATATATATATATATATATGTATATATATATATATATATATACCTGCATTCTCTCTCTCTCTCTCTCTCTCTCTCTCTCTCTTATATATATATATATATATATATGTATATATATATATATATATATATATTTATATACCCATATAATTGTAATAGTAATGAATAAAATATAAGAAAACACTTTATATTTCAATAAACTTAATAAGATAAAAATTATGTCAATTCATTTTTCACTCTTGTATAAACGTAAATTTCTTTGCATTCCGATAAAGGGAAGAAATACATGGTTTTAAATTGTATATATTTTCTATACAAATATATGGCTACACAGTTACATGTCCTATCAGTAAATTTCCTTTATATCATATTGTTTCCATATCAGAAATAGACTTAGAATAGAAAGTACACATTTCAATTCACGATTTCCGCATCGTTGTCTGTAGCGTCTTGACCTGGTTACTCAGTAGCCTTACTATTCGGACGTGTCATCCCTTCTCCTGACCTCTCGTATTTTTGTTTTTTTTCTTTTTTTTAGCTGTGCTATTAAAAAAACGCCCAAAATGCCATCATCTCAAGTAGACGCCTCGTGAAAAGAGAGAGGAGAGAGAGAGAGAGAGAGAGAGAGAGAGAGAGAGAGGAGAGAGAGAGAGAGAGGGAGAGAGAGAGAGAGAGAGAGAGAGAGAGAGGGGGGGGGGGAGGCATTTTCATCATATTTCATTTCTGTTTATTCGCAGACAGTAACGTTCATCTTCCTTACAAGTCTCCAAATGAACAATTTAAGCAATGCTTATTTAAATTCGTCTTGTGTACTCATTCCGTCATTATTCATTATCGTTTCTGCTACAACTGATCAATTCAAGTAATGACAAGTCATGTTATGTCAGTATTCAATATGTCTTAAGGAATTATTTACCTTCAGTTAATACAGTCAGCAACTAGTCTCTCTCTCCTCTCTCTCTCTCCTCTCTCTCTCCCTCTCTCTCTCTCTCTCTCTCCATATATATATATATATATATATATGTAAACAAGGAGAAGGACATTAATAGATAGACAAAGAATAACCGAATGGGTCCCTAGTTATCGCAAAACCAGCAGGGAAAGGAAGAGAAAAACGATGGATTGACGAACTAAGAAAATTTGTGGGTATAAACTGGCATAGAAAGACCATGAAAAGACGTGAATTGGTAAAAAAAGTCCGAGGCTTTTGTTCTGCAGTGGACTAATAATGGCTGATATATATATATATATATATATGTGTGTGTATATATGTATAGAGAGAGAGAGAGAGAGAGAGAGAGAGAGAGAGAGAGAGAGAGCATTCTTTTCATATTTCATTTCCGTTTATTCACCGAAGAGATGGATGAACGTTACTGTCTGTGAATAAACGGAAATGAAATGTGAAAAGAATGCTCTCTCTCTCTCTCTCTCTCTCTCTCTCTCTCTCTCTCCTCTCCTCTCTCTCTCTCTTTTGAAAAGCTTCAAGATATGCTATTAGAACATAATATGCAACAAATAAACCACATTCCAACAAGAAAGGAAAATGTCCTAGATCTAGTATTTGTGAATGAGGTGAATTATGTTAAAGAAATAATAGTGTATAACACGGGAATTTCAGACCACAATGTCATAGAATTGATAGTTCATTCCAAAGCAAGTGATCACAGAATTAATAAAAGCACAAAACTTTGGGAAGGATATGGAAAATATAACTTTTACAGTAAGAATATAAAATGGTCAGAAATAAAAGAAGAACTGAATAAAGAATGGAAAAAATGTATTTATAAGTGATAATATACAGGTAAATACGGATATACTGTACAAAATACTGGAGAAAATTATTGAAAAATATGTACCGAAAAAAAAAAATAAACAAAAGACGTGCATACCAAGAGACAGAAGAATCTTATTTCAGAAAATTAAAAAGTGGAAGAAAAATCTTGCAAAAGAAAAAAATGTGTGGAAAATGAGGGAAATAAAATGTAAGATAGAAAATGCAGAACAAAAGATTATACAGTCGAAAGAAGATGAAAAAAGGGACTTAGAAGAAAGGACACTTCAAAATATAAAAAGAAACCCCCAAAGTACTTTACTCCTATGCAAAAAAAGATGAATAAAAGGAAAATAGAAATAGGCCCTCTAAGAATTGAAGGACGGCTAACGAATGAAAAAAAAGGAAATATGCAACATATTAGCAGAAAAATATAAGAGTGAGTTCACGCCAAGAATTGCGAATGAGTATAATGAAACAGAAATGAGAGAAGAAAATGTTGAATATCTAACGGATATAGATATTAATGAAGCAGATATTGTCACGGCTATAAACGAAATTAAAAATGGATCGGCAGCCGGACCAGATGGAGTTCCAAGCGATTTTGTTAAAAAAAAACTGCAAACACTATCGCGAAGCCACTTGCAATACTGCTAAGACAGAGTATAGATACGAGCGAGATATATGTTAAACATAAATTAGCTTATATAACCCCTATCTTCAAAAGTGGATCAAGACTAGAGGCAAGCAATTATAGACCTGTTAGTCTAACATCACATATTATGAAAGTGTATGAGAGGGTAATAAAAAAGAAAATAATGAACCATTTGGTCAAAAATAATTTGTTTAATATGGGTCAACACGGTTTCGTACCTGGAAAAAGTACACAGACCCAACTGATAGCTCACTATGAAAACATATACAATAATATGATAAATGAAAAAGACACAGATGTGATCTATCTAGATTTTGCAAAAGCCTTTGACAAGGTAGACCATAACATATTGGAGAAACAAATGAGAAAGCATAATATTGTGGGAAAGATAGGAAAATGGGTAAAAGAATTCCTGCAAAACAGAAAACAGATAGTGGTTGCAAATGACGAGAAATCAGATGAAGCCCAGGTAATATCTGGTGTGCCCCAAGGTACGGTATTAGCTGCACTGCTATTTGTTATTATGATCTCAGACATAGACTGTGATGTTGAAAACTCCGTAGTGAGAAGTTTCGCCGATGACACAAGAATAAGTAGAGAAATTACTTGTGATGAAGATAGGAAACTCACTACAAAGAGATCTAAACAAAATATATGAATGGGCGGAGATAAATAGGATGGTATTTAACTCCGATAAATTCGAATCAATAAATTATGGAAACAGAGAAGGAATGGTGTATGCATACAAGGGACCTAATAATGAGACAATCACAAACAAGGAAGCAATTAAAGACCTTGGTGTAATTTTAAATAGGAATATGTTATGCAACGACCAAATAGCAACACTGTTGGCTAAATGTAAAGCAAAAATGGGAATGTTATTCAGACACTTTAAAACAAGAAAAGCTGAACACATGATTATGCTTTACAAAACTTATGTGCGTAGTACACTCGAGTACTGCAATGTGATATGGGTACCCACACTACCAAAAGGATATTGCGCAAATAGAGAGTGTACAAAGGTCCTATACTGCTAGAATAGAAGAAGTTAAGGACCTTGATTACTGGGAAAGACTGAAATTTTTAAAACTATACAGTCTAGAAAGGAGAAGAGAACGCTACATGATAATACAAGCATGGAAGCAAATAGAAGGAATTGCTGAAAACATCATGGAGCTTAAAGTATCAGAAAGAGCAAGCCGAGGTAGATTAGTAGTGCCAAAAAGCATTCCAGGTAAACTGAGAAAGGCGCACAGGACATTAATCCACTACGCACCAGCATCGATAATGCAGCGACTATTTAATGTGCTGCCAGCTCATCTAAGAAACATATCAGGAGTGAGCGTAGATGCGTTTAAAAATCAGCTCGATAAATACCTAAGATGCATCCCAGACCATCCAAGACTGGAAGATGCAAAATACACCGGAAGATGTATTAGCAACTCTCTGGTGGATATACGAGGTGCCTCACACTGAGGGACCTGGGGGAACCCAAACAAAAAATAAGGCAATAAGGCAATAAGGTACGCTGGCCATTAAAATATGATAGAATTTTCCATAAATGGAGTGAAAAACGAACGAAGAAGTAAGGAATGAAATCCTCGGAAAAGAACAATATCATCTACAGCGTAAAATTTCTCATGTTTTCCTCCGGAAACACTTTGAAGATTCCTACGAGAGAGAGAGAGGAGAGAGAGAGAGACGAGATTTGAGATTCCTTATTCTTCCGATTATTTCCTTAATTGTTAACACAATACAAAGGAAATTTATACATTCTGGGAATGAAGGAAGATGAAATAAGAACGCTTCCGGAACGGTCTTCAAAGGGTGAGATTTGCCTCAGAAACGTCTTAGCTGATAAATGGTACGATTCGCCCAGAAAGAAAACTATGAATAAATCTTCCCTTTTGTTATTGTTTTATTAATTCCTCTCTGTATTTCTTTATCTTGTAGATTCTCTCTCTCTCTCTCTCTCTCTCTCTCTCTCTCTCTCTCTCTCTCTCTCCTTCTTACCTGAAGACATTTGGACCCCAGTTGAAGCCAAACAAAGAATTTGACGTATTCCAATGGCTTCTCTCTCTCTCTCTCTCTCTCTCTCTCTCTCTCTCTCCTTCATACCTGAAGACATTTGGACTCCAGTTGAAGCCAAAAGAAGAATTTGTTGTTGGATACTAATAGCTTCTCTCTCTCTCTCTCTCTCCTCTCTCTCTCTCTCTCTCTCTCTCTCCTCAACTTCAGTATTAATTATATATATATATATATATATATAATGTATATAAAGAGAGAGAGAGAGAGAGAGAGAGAGAGAGAGAGAGAGAGAATATGTGCGTAGAAAGAATGCAATTCTTCTCTGAAGACTTTCTAAAAATACCTCAGGAGCTTCATGAACTGCATTCTCTTATGAAGACTTCTTCGTCATTTTTTTTTCTAAAACTAACCCTGATCCAGGAACTCTATATCGTTGGCCTGGCGGGGCTCTCCCCTTCCCGGTGGGAGGGGAGGGCTCCCCACTCCCGCTGGCGCTGGACGACTGCCCCCCCCCCCCCCTCGCGCTGGGCGGTTCTCTCCCCCCCCCCGGCTGGTGCTGGTCGGCTCCCCCCCCCCTCCGCCAGCGGCCGCTGGGTGGCTGCCCCCCCCCCCCCCCTTCCCCCGGCTGGCGCTGGGTGGCTGCCCTCCCCCCCTCCGCACTGGCCGGAGAGACCCCTCTCCCACCTGGCCTGTGCGGCTGCCCCCCCTCCCATGCTGGCACTGGGTGGCTACCCGCCCCCCCCCCCCTTGGCGCTGGGAGAAAACACGGCCGCCTATCATTCATCATATCATCGCTAGTTTTATTGCTGGCGCTGGAAGAACATCGTACAGAGGCTATGGCACAACCCAAGACTAGAGAACAATGCTTTGATTTTGGAAAAGTATCCACTGAACAATATACGGAAGCTAATTAAAGTAGTTAGGAGTTACTTAATAAGCGGAACAATACCAGAAAACACTCCTTCCATTGAGCAGCAATTTCAAGTTTATGAAAAATACTGATAAGTTACTACAGAATTTTCAGTTAAAATGCAATAACAATCAGTGGAAAAGTCTTCCTTTATAATTACTAAAGATAATAAAAAAAAAAAGATGGCAACGTGTATGAAACCAAATTCCATGTGACGTTACAGTCCTATTAACAATTACTTCTTTAAGACTTTCTTTAAAGCTAACACAAAAATAGAGAAGAAATGGCTGTCGTTTTCGAAAGGATGATGCCTTGGGAGAGACTGGAGAACAAACAATAATTTCATTAGGAATGATGTCAACCTTTTATGTAACATGCATCTTGAAGCTATTTCTATCACTTTATGTTACTAAAATAAATTTTCACTTAAATACGAATGTTCCTAAATCTAAGAATCATCATCATCATCATCATCATTTATTATTACTATTATTATTATTACTATCATTATTATTACTCGGTAAGCTACAACCTTAATTAGAAAAGCATTATGCTATAACCCCAAGTGCTCCAACAGGGAAATATAGCCCAGTAAGTAAAGGAAATAATTAACTATATGAGAAGTAATGAACATTTATAATAAAATATTTTATGAACATAAACATCTTTAAGAGAAATATTTCATACATAAACTATAAAAAGACATATGTCAGCCTGTTCAACATAAAAACATTTGCTGCTAGTTTGAACTTTTAACGCTCTACCGATTCAACTCCCCGATTAGGAAGATCATTCCACAACTTGGTCTCAGCTGGTATAAAACTTCTAAAATACAGTGTAGTGTTGAGACTCATGATAGAGAACGCCTGACTATTAGAATTAAAAGGGAAGATCTGAATGTAAAGGATGGTCAGAATTATGAAAAATCGTATGCAACATGCATAACGAACTAATTGAACGACGGTGCCAAAGATTAATATCTAGATCAGGAATAAGAAATTTAATAGACCGGAAGATCCTGTTCAACAAATTAAGATGTGAATCAGCAGCTGAAGACCAGACAGAAGAACAATACTTGAAACAGGGTAGAATGAAAGAATTAAAACACTTCTTCAGAATAGACTTTCTCAATACGCCAATTTTCGTGCAATTGAAGAAGACACAGACTTAATGTGTTTCTCAAAAGTAAATTTGTTGTCGAGAATCACAACTAAAACTTTTAGTCATAAAGAGTTAAAGAAACTTTATCAATGCTGAGATTCGGATGTTGAGGAGCAACTGTCCTTGACCTACTCAGAATCATACCTTGAGTTTTGTTAGGATTCAACTTCTGCTCCATAATTTGCACCGTTCACTAATTTTAGTAAATAAGGTATTTATGTAAAATTTCATTATTACAAATAAACATGATCGTGATAGCCATAGGAAAAGAATGGCAAGCATACATATAGGACGTATGCATGCATAAATAGAATTTGGGACTCGCATTTATCTACACACGATATGATGCTTAAAGATACAAACGTATTAAGACAGAATATAATCCAATCGTTTTCAGAGATAACACATACTGTAAACGGGAAAAAAATAATTAAAAGAAGAGGTAAGTGGAAAATTTTTGAAGTGCATTTCCGCAGTTTTTTTTCATATCATATCGTATATTAAACATGTGAAATTACATAAAAAACTATATACAGTTCATTTCGCAACATAATAACCACAATCCATGTGTTCGTAGTTTGGCAAAAGGTTTGCTACTGTTTTTTTTTGCAATAAAGTTACATACAACAAAATGATTCCTTTGAGAAATCTAATATTAAAATAAATGTCTAAAGGGCTTTCAAACGCGAAATGTTCTGCCTTAACTAACCGCAACGTCCCTTGGTAAATTTGCGACGAAACTGTTATAATAACAGTGGGTTATGAGTCTGAGCATCTCAACGTTGGGTTGCATGTCATCATAATAAGAATCGTTCTATTCCGAAAAGTCACTAATGTTGGTAAAACAATAGAGATTGACTGTAAAGTAAAATTAGGTTTTCATCTCTTCTCAGTTCGAACTGTCATGGCCTAGAAAATGCCCTAGATAGTATGTAATAAAAGCATAAATATCATATTGGCTCTGAGAAGAACGTTTTTCCAATCTTCAATAAATCTCTGTGAACCGAGATATGTTAGAACACAAGACAGTTATGATACTGAGCTTATAAAAGATTTAAGCCAAGTTACACATATGAGAAGCAGGAGTAAAATGATAGATGAGAAAGAGAAAAGGAAACAGTATGTTGGAGTTCTTGATAAATGACAAAACGTCTTTGCCTGGTGATCGCAAGACAGGGGTTCGAGTCCTGATCGAACTCGTTAGTTCCTTTAGTGTCTGCAACCACACCATCCTTGTGGGCTAAGGATAGGGAGTTAGGGAGAGCCTGCTGAGTCATCAGCAGCCATTACCTGGCGATTCCTCTGTCGGTCTCTAGGGCATTGACCAGCATGCTAAGGCAATGTCACTGTCCCTTGCCTCTTCCAGCCATTCATAAGTGGCCTTTAAACATAAACCTTTAAGTAAAACAGTAAAATACACATAAAAGCTAGATCTAAAACCTCACTATTTCAAGATAAAGGAAGAGCAAGATATGAAACAAGAACATCAACCCATAATGAGTTAGAAATTATCATTATTAATAAACTGCGAAAGACAAGGGTCTACTGATAAAAAAAAGTAGCCCGGTCTGTTATTGAACTCGGGGAATAGAAAGTTAAGACCGGCCATAAGAAAAGTAACTTCAAGAAAAATTTATAT
Organism: Palaemon carinicauda; assembly: GCF_036898095.1. Taxonomy (NCBI): domain Eukaryota; kingdom Metazoa; phylum Arthropoda; class Malacostraca; order Decapoda; family Palaemonidae; genus Palaemon; species Palaemon carinicauda. Next base: position 10,640,785 of record NC_090744.1, on the reverse strand, counting down.
TTAAACAAAATATATTAACAAGTATGATTTTCATTTTCTCTTTCATATTTCATCACTTATTCTGTTATCATTCACTAAAAGTATTTTAGTTTAACACTAAATCAGCACACTGTCCCTCTTCGTTAGTATTCCGTTTTGGTGTCAGGTTCCCAATCATTCATCTTTACCAAAGCTATTTTCCGCACAAT
>NC_090744.1:10600597-10635597 GCF_036898095.1 Palaemon carinicauda | reverse complement strand
AACCATTTTTTCTTGAATGGGGGCAATATATGAGCAACTACTTACATAAAACAAGTTGAATCTGAGGAAGGAAATTACCCAAGATGATTTATGCAATTCAAAGACGTACAGCGAGATATCATTTTAAATTTCACACCTCAATATCCCTTTTCAAGGGAAAGGTAACGTGGCTTTGGTATGATTTCATGAAAGAGGAAATGAAAAATGGCGAGAAAAGAATCATTCCGTGATAGGCCTTAAAATTTTAAGGTTAACCAATGAAAAAATCGCAATCAATTAAGGAATTATTCAGTATGGAAATTAGTCAAAGAATAGAATCTATTTGTAAAAACCGATGAAGAAATAAAATAATCAATCAGTCTGGTAACAGATAACACAATCAGCTGATTGATTAGCTTTATTGGAGAACCATTTCACAGTACTGATTAACCAAACATCTCATTCACTTGGAAAAAATCTTATATATAGACATTGATCTGATTGATCAGTGAAAATGTCAATCGTTCAATCAATCTACTAATCTGTGGAGAAGAATAAAAAAAGCAAGAATAATTCTTCGTCACAATGATTCCGGAAAAGTTTTAAGTTTTCACATAAGAGTAAAACAATTAACATGATTGATCTTTAGATTTATTCCCAATTTTGTAAAATAAAAAACTAAATATAAGGGTACTGTTTAAATATAATTGGGTACTCCACCAAATAATGGAAATGTATAAAATTCCATATTCAGAACATCATTCATTTGGCGACCAAATGTCTAAAGAAATGTCTGTAAAACCAATCACCAAGAATCCACTTTCAAAACGGTGAACTGGGCCACTGGCTTCGCCCCGGCCGGGAATTTTTTTTTTTCCCCCAAACAGAAGTGCAGATTAGGGCGGAGCTTCGTGAGCAGAAAACAGACTTATAGGGTAACTCATTTATTGAGGCTGTGTTAAGATTTGAAGGGTAACTAGCTTATTAAAGTTATGATCAGTAACGGCATTCATAGAGAATTGAAATGTTTATAGACTGCTTAATAATAATAATAATAATAATAATAATAATAATAATAATAATAATAATAATAATAATAATAATAATTACACGCATATATATATATATATATATATATATATACATATATATATATATATATATATATGTGTGTGTGTGTGTGTATTGATCTGTATATGAAACTAAATGTTACTGAAATAACAATTTCCAAAACTTTCCTTGTGTTAACAACAATGTTTTTAACAGTTTCATAGTTCGATTCGTGCAAGTAGCCTACATCCTTTCCACAACAAATCATCATCATTACTTTTATATCTATTCATTCATTGTTACACCTGTTTAAGCATTTTGAAGAGTAATGGTTTTAAAAGTCTGTCAGTTTTACGTGTTGATTTCTTACTCTACCGCTAAAATTATTGGGTCCTTTGACTGGCTAGACAGTAATACATTGGATCCCTATATCTAAATTAGGTACGGCTAATTTTTCCTTAGCCTACATATTCAACGAATAATGCGGTCTATTCTTTCTACATTCTCATCTGTCCTAATACACCTTTCAACGCTGAGAATACCAAACAATTCTTCTTCGATCAAGGGTTTAACTACTGCACAGTAATTGTTCAGTGGCTACTTCCCTCTGGGTATAGGTAAAAGAGACTTTTTGGGCTCAAGCCATGTCGTCCTGATGGAAGTTCCTATAGGGTAGCTTCCTAGGGTATATTACAATTACGGCGATATTCCCAGAGAATTTACCTTAAGGTACCAGAATTCTAACTCCTGGAGCGAGTATCCCTCGTGAAAGGGATATCGCGACATATCAGAGGACGTATTCTAGACACGTCACATGGCAATCTACATCCTGGACAGAGATTTCGTCTCGTAGGAGGTGATTGGCGAGATACGAATTCGGGAAAGAAAAAGGGGAGCCGATCCCAAGGCTTCCCTATCCCCCGATTCGTATGCGTGCCTGGCGCCAATCCTGGCGCCAATCCTAGCGCCAATCCTGGCGCCATCTGTATTCCTTTTTGCGTAGCTTAACAACTCGGTGTTTTTTCCTGTTTTTCTTGCAAATCTTGGATTTATTCGACTTTTCATGGCTTCTCCGTCTTCGTCGGCCTCTGATAAGTTGAGTATAGTGTCTTTTATGTATAAATGTAGGCTCTTGGTAAAATTTTGAGTGATTAATAGGATTAATCTTTGATACAAGAGCCGTAGCCTACCAGAGGCGTCTTGGACGCTGTCTCTCTCTAGGTATAAATTAGTTAGTCAGAGCGACATTCCTGGTTGTTTTGCTTTAATAAATTTTAGCTATTTAGCATTACATAGGATTTCCTTTCGTGCTTAGTATTATTTGGCGAAGTATTCGCCATTCTGGCCTACGCTAGGCCATGTAGCCTAGTCGTTTGGTCCTAGTACTTCATGCATGATTATGGTTTTTCCGAGTGTAATTAAAATTTTATTGAAGCTTTAGGCTACATTTTATACATTTTAGACTGTGTGGAATATTTCCAAGAATATTTACGAGTGAGTTTCGGTGAATTAGGTAATCGATTCTCTTGGTGCCTAGGCTAGTTGCTTATGGAGCCTTAGTATACTTTATCATACTCCCCGGTTGCTTTCTTTTCTTCGGAGAAGGTATGCAATCCCTTTCCCTCTGTTTAAGCCTTGGGCTTATCCCTAAGTGGTTTTTTCCGAATTTATTTTCGATAAAACTATACTAGGGTGTTACTGTACCTTCTTGTTCCTGTAGTTATGGTTCAAGAGGGACAGAACAACAGAGTTTTTAGTCTGAGTCTGTGTTGTCTGGCTTGGGGCTGAGTCCCCCTTGCTGACCTAACACATACAAAGGGAGCTTAGCTCCCTTAGGTCACTACCGAAGGTTTCTGTGGATATGATTCCTTCTTTTGTGATCTACCAGACTAGTCCTTGTTGCTGTTCTCGGGGGAGGATAAGTTCTTCCCTTGGGAGTAGCAACGCCTTCCTTGCTTTGGTTCTCTGGAAGCTGGCAAGTATTGCTGGCCTTTCCCCTTAGATCTCCCTTAGGCTAAGATAAGTTTCTTGGCTGCGGGTGATCTGTCACTAAAGCAAGGTTGGCAGGACCCTCTTGTCCCTTCCCCCTCTTTCTTCGTAATGGCCGAGCCATTACTGTACTGTACGTCGTTCTACATCTGGACCTAGTATAGGTTAGGATGTGGAATTGACTCAGCCCATTGCCGGCCGGCAGAGCTGCTGGCCGGCAAGGGTCTTATGTTTTCGAGTGCTGCCCGGACCTCTCTTGGTCCCTCATCCATGCCTGCCGGCAGAGCCGGACGGCATTGGTCAAGGAAGCCTGAATTAGTTTCTCCCCTTCCTTATATGCACTCTTTCGGTTGCCGGGCTTGGAGGTTGTGTACACTCTTATCCCGGCATCCATTCTATTTTTCTTCTAGTGCTGTACCTGTCCCGGCTGCCGGCCTATGAGGCCGGCAGCCGGGCAGGTGTAGTCCTCTGGTTCTTTTGCTGCCAGCTGGCATCGGTCTTGTACCTTTGCCGGCCGGCTGATGTCAGCCCTTGTCTGCCGGTCACCAAGAGTGTGGCCGGCAGCTGGGTACTACCTTGTGTAGTTGCTGGCCGGCAGCCATTGCCGGCCAACACTGGCTGTTACCGGCCGGCAGTTGCTGCCGACCGGCACAGGCATTTGAACCAGAATGCTGCCGCCCTATAGCTGTTAAGTAGTATACTTTAAAGCTAGTTGTGGTGTGTGCCGGCCGGCAAAGGCAGGCCGGCACACATCCCCCTATACTGTACTAGTATTCTTCAGTATAACATATACAGTAAGAAGAAAACTATGGTAAGGGTTTTGGTACAGCACTGTGTCTTCTAACACTATTGTTTTTTCTTGCACATCCCTTTGCTGTTGCCCTACAGATAGGAAGCTGAGTTCTTCCCTGTCTATTATCCAGGATTTTAAAATCATTGCTTAGGTGTGAGCTCCACCTGTTTCCTCTGGAAACCTTGCATTGGTTACTCTAGAAGAGATAAACCATTTTGATTTTATTATCTGGAAGGCTGCAACAATGGGTTGTGAGGGAAACACAAGTGTGTGTCTTTCCTTTCTGAATTGTTATGCTATACTATGCATATCCAGTGATACATAGTTCACTTGATACTCATGGAAATTTCTTCTCTTTACAGAAGGACACTCCGAAGTGGGGAAGTGCTTTCTGCAATGTCAGCAGCAAGAACCTCTGCGGACATGAGTTTTGTAGGAGACACGCAGCATACGCTGTCTCCAAGGATGATCTCCGGTATTGGGACCCTCAGGTATGTACTGTGTGCACTAACCTGATTACTGAGACATTTAAATAGCTAGGAAGAAGCTTCGTACCTGGGTAAGGGGCTTCCAAAAGAACACTTCTGGCCCTTATCTTCCAGATGAGAAGATGAGGGCGTATCCTTTCCCTAAGGCATCAGCTGATGCAGTGATTCCCCAGCCTCAAGAGGAGATCCCATAAGTTCAGATCCAGGTGGATGCTGAAGTCGCGGTCGCGATGCAAGACATCCAGCTAGATGACAGGATGTCTGATGTGGACGGGTGTTAGGAGGAAGACCTCCTGGCAGAAGCCCAGGATGAAGTTCAAGCCCCTCTACATCGGCCGGTCTCCCAGTAGAGCTGGGACAGGCCCTCTCTTCTATTGTTGGAATGATCCAACAAATGCAGAAGGAGAATCAGGAGAAGGCGGCTGCAATGGAACTGCGAATGCAGTGCCTTGCAGAATCACATGGGCCCCAAAAAAAGCTTAATGTGAAAGACCTTCCCTTGTGCTCAGCTGCTAACCCATGGAGGTATGCTGAGCACATGCCGATGACGATTGGAAAGATCGTCATCTCGGATAAGCTGGGCTCAGTTCCCCTGGAGGGTGGAATTCTGGCCCAGCAAGGCATCATATCCGGACTGTTATGTCCGGCTGAGGAAGGAACCAGCTTCAAAGGAGGTCATAGTGATGGACCATGCTAAGGCTCAAGCTCTACTTTCATCCTCGATGAAAGAGAGGGGCTTCTCTAACTCAAAGGTAGCCGCATTGAATAAGAAGCTCCCTTCCTTTGTGTCCTCACCTACTAGAGCCTTCCCCTTTTTACAGAAAGGGTTTCTGGCTGTACTAAAAGCAATCGAGGCCGGCAAGTCTTGCCCCTCCCTAGAGGAGTGTGAACCCTTGTCGCTGGCCCTGCCTATGGACCACAAAGACTGGAAGGACGTCCATCTTACGTTCTCAGTGGGAAAGTTGGAGGCTGATATTGCCGGACGTCAGTTCGGCAAGGACCTCCCTAAGCTGTCTGACTTTCTTTTGCGAAGTGAGTTCGATACAAAAGAAAGACTGACTGCCTCAATGTCTCTTCAGACTACTCTCGAGACAATGGCAAGTGACCCCAAGGTCCATGAAATGTTCATGGTAGTGGCCAAGCCTCATCTGGCCACAGTGACGAAGGACCTTTATGGCTTCGTCAAGGCAAGGAGAGCTTGTAGGGAGTTCGTGTTTACCTCGGCTACGGTGAGGCACGAGCCAAAGAAACTAATCTCCTCCAACATTTGGGGAAAAGACCTTTTCCCTACCGACTTGGTCAAAGAAGTTGTTGATAAGGCCGCCTTGGAGAATAGAAACCTTCTCCAGAAGTGGGGCCTGGCTATCAAAAGAAAGTCTTCCCCGGATGAGGGTCCTCAACCAAAGAGGAAGACTATGAGGACTAGGCTACCGTCTCGGCCAGCCAAGCCTCTTAGACAGCAACAGCAACTGCAATTGCCATTGCCCCCAGTGCCCCAGATCATGGCACAAACCCCGACCACCTTTCAGTGGGTACCCCAGGCCGTGTCGACACAGTCCACGGCATTCACCCCAGCGTTCGAAGGGCAGTCTACTTCCTTTCGAGCAAAGCCTAGAGGAGCAGCCAGAGGCTCGTCTAGACGCCCCTCAAGGGGAAGGGGATTCAGGGGTGGTCGTGGTCAGGAAGGCAAGACTTCAGGACGGCAGTCCAAGTGAGGTGATACCGGTAGGAGGGAGACTTCTGAAATTTCGGGATCGGTGGACCTTCGATCCCTGGGCCCACAGCCTACTCAAGAATGGACTGGGCGGGAGCTGGTACAGCACTCCACCTCCGTGCCTTCGGTTTTTCCAACACTTCACCCCCGTTATGGGGGAGACGTTCAAGAACTGTTGGAGAAAAAAGGTGATCCGAAGGGTGAAGCCCATCAATTTCTAAGGGAGGCTGTTTTGTGTTCCCAAGAAAGACTCGGAAAAGCTCAGAGTCATTCTGGACTTGTCGCCACTCAACAAGTTCATAGTGAATTGCAAATTCAAAATGCTAACAGATTGCAACACATAAGGACCTTACTGCCCAAGAGGGCATATTCCGTCTCTATAGACTTGTCAGACGCCTATTGGCACATTCCAATTAGCCATCGACTCTCCCCCTACCTAGGGTTCAGGCTACAACGAAGACTATACGCCTTCGGAGCCATGCCATTCGGGCTAAACATAGCCCCAAGGATTTTTACGAAGCTGGCGAGCGTAGCTCTCAAACAATTACGCCTAAATGGAATTCAGGTAGTAGCCTACCTGGACGACTGGTTGGAGTGGGCAGCATCCGAGACAGAATGCTTGCAAGCTTCCAGTCAAGTGATCCAGTTCCTAGAGTACCTAGGCTTCAAGATCAACAGAAAAAGTCTCGACTTTCTCCATCTCAAAAGTTCCAGTGGCTGGGAATCCACTGGGACCTTTTGTCACACCGTTTCTCCACCCCGGCGAAGAAAAGGAAGGAGATAGCGGGTTCTGTCAAGAGACTTCAAGATTACGAAAGGATATCAAGACACGAGCAGGAGAGAGTACTGCGCTCTCTCCAGTTTGCTTCGGTGACAGACCCAGTGCTAAGAGCACAGCTAAAGGATGCAATCGGAGTTTGGAGAAGTTATGCATCAAACGCGTGAAGAGATCTGAGAAGACCAGCCGCTTCGGCTAAGTACTCTTCTCAGGCCTTGGTCCCAAGCCAGACATCTAAAGAAGTCGGTTCTTCTTCAGCCACCTCCCCCGTCGGTGACGATTCACTCAGACGCCTCGAAGGAGGGATGGGGAGGTCACTCTCATCGGAAAAAAGTCCAGGGGACTTGGTCCAGGCTATTCAAGACCTTTCACATAAAACTTTCTAGAAGCTAGGGCAGTGCTCCTTACCTTAAAGAAAGTCTCCCCGCGTCACTCGATCCACATAAGGTGGTGATAGACAGCGAGGTAGTTGTGAGATACTTGAATCGACAAGGATCGAGGTCACCACCTCTCAACCAGGTGATGTTGGCCGTCTTCCGATTGGCAGAAAAGAAGAAGTGGTACCTGTCGGCAGTTCACCTTCAAGGAGTCCGCAATGTGACAGCGGACGCTCTATCCAGGTTCACACCGATAGAGTCGGAATAGTCCTTAGACGTAGGATCATTCTCCTTCATTCTGAATCAGTCCCAGAACAGCAGATAGACCTCTTTGCGACGAAAGACAACAAGAAGTTGCCCCCGTACGTGCCTCGTACGAGGACCCCTTAGCAGAAGCAGTGGACGCGATGTCCCTCGACTGGAACAGATGGTCCAAGATTTATCTGTTCCCTCCTCACAACCTTCTGTTGAGGGTCTTCAACAAACTGAGATCCTTCAAAGGGTAGCGGCAATAGTGGCCCACAAGTGGCCGAACAGCGTGTGGTTCCTCCTGGCATTGGAACTGTAGCTGAAGTTTGTACCACTACCAGATCCAGTTCTGACCCAGCGAGTCCAGAAGTCAACTGTCTGCGCTTCATTACAGAAAACCCGGACCCTGCAGCTCATGATTTTCTCTCCCTAGCGGTGAGAAAGCGTTTCGGGATTTCGAAAGCCAGTATAGACTTCCTTGAGGAATATAAGTGCAAATCTACTAGAAGGCAATATGAGTCATCTTGGAGAAAATGGGTGGCCTTTTGTCAAGGCGAAGATTCCGCAGGAGATCTTGACAGACTTCTGCTTATCTTTCTTCTCCACCTCCATGGTCAAGGGTTGGCAGCGAACACGATTTCAGCGTGTAAGTCTGCTTTGACAAGACCCATTCTATATGCCTTCCAGGTCGACCTAGGTAATGAGATCTTTAATAAAGTCCCGAAAGCCTGTGCTAGGCTCAGACCTTCAGCACCTCCAAAGCCCATTTCATGGTCTTTAGACAAGTTCTTCATTTCGCTTCTCTGTTGAGCAATGAAGAGTGTGCGTTAAAGGATTTGACACAAAAAGTTATTTTCCTATTTTGCACTCGCGTCCGGGGCCAGGGTTAGTGAGATTGTAGCCTCTCGAGAGAGGCAGGTCGTGTTCAGTTCCTGGATGGGGGAGAACTGAACCTGTTTCCGGATCCTACGTTTCTCGCCAAGAATGAGTTACCCACCAACAGGTGGGGTCCCTGGAGAATCTGCCCTCTGAAAGAAGATGCATCTCTATGTCCAGTAGAATGCCTAAAGGTCTATCTTCATAGAACTTCAGACTTCAAGGGTGGTCAACTATTCAGGGGAGAAACATCAGGCTCAAATTTATCTCTGAATCAACTCAGAGCGAAAATCACATATTTTATTCGCAGAGCGGATCCTGACAATACACCCGCAGGTCACGATCCGAGGAAAGTTGCCTCATTCTTAAATTTCTTTAATTGTATGGATTTTGAACATCTCCGTTCATACACTGGCTGGAAGTCTTCCAGAGTGTTCTTTCGCCACTATGCGAAGCAAGTAGAGGAACTAAAAGAGATCTGTGGTAGCAGTGGGTCGCGGTGTTAACCCTACTGTTTAACTCTGCGAGGAACAGTGGTCTTAATTGGGACGATTAATTCCAGGGTGAGTGTGTAGTTACATACTGTACTACAAACTAAGTGAGGGCACTGTGTTGCCCATCCAGACTGTTCCATTTCCGAAGGTGAACCTAGCATAAGTGCAGACATGTGTGCCGAGCGTTTCTAACGCTAATGTGATTGATTTGTAATACAGACTTTTATGACTTTGATACCTCGGTATCTTAAAAGTGGCATCTAATGTTTTTTCTCTCAGAGAAACAAGCTCTGTTTACTATCATACTTATGCTTATAGTTTTGGGTTATCCTCTTCTTATGTATATATATATATATATAATTGTGGTTAACCTGTCTATTTATTGCCTGTCAATAATCTGGTTCTTGAGAACCTTGCGTCTCCTTCACCTGTGTCAATTTATTGGTATAATTGAGCATTCATTCTATGTACCTTATCTGGGATAATTCTAATAGAATTGTTCCTTTATGCAAGCTATGTTGCATTGGTTTTCCTCCTATGCGGATATAAAACCTTTGTCCAATACAAGTATTGTGCGGAGAACTGGTCGATATTTCATATTGACGCAGTGGTTCTTTACAAACTATGCTTTACTTTATATAGGGCGAGACCACTATATTAGCTTGCCTGGTATTCATACATAGATATATGTACTCTTCGAGACTTTTCCAGAGTCTAGTAGGACTCTACCCTGTAGGGGGCAGGAAGCTCTAACATAGTTTATAGTTAGTTGAAAAGATGTATAACGGTAACATCTTAGGTCTCTAGGTCTAGTCGACCGGGAAAAAATTACCTCCGGGGAGTACGGCACATTCTGAGAATCCACAGATACAGTAATGCTCTGGTACACTTCCATCAGGACGACATGGCTTGAGCCCAAAAAACGGATTTTGAGCGAAGCGAAAAATCTATTTTTGGGTGAGATGGCCATGTCGTCCTGATGGACCCGCCCTTGCCTTTCTAAGAAAGGGCTGTAGGACCCCTCCCTACATACAGTATCTGTAGCACCTCGTGTACGCTACAAGGAATACAGATGGCGCCAGGATTGGTGCCAGGCACGCATACGAATCGGGGGATAGGGAAGCCTTGGGAGCGGCTCCCCTTTTTCTTTCCGAATTCGTATCTCGCCAATCACCTCCTACGAGACGAAATCTCTGTCCAGGATGTAGATTGCCATGTGACGTGTCTAGAATACGTCCTCTGATATGTCGCGATATCCCTTTCACGAGGGATACTCGCTCCAGGAGTTAGAATTCTGGTACCTTAAGGTAAATTCTCTGGGAATATCGCCGTAGTTGTAATATACCCTAGGAAGCTACCCTATAGGAACTTCCATCAGGACGACATGGCCATCTCACCCAAAAATAGATTTTTCGCTTCGCTCAAAATCCGTTTTATAGCTATGGTAAGCAGCTCCTCTAAGAGAAGGGCACACCAAAGTGAAACCATTGTTTTCTAGTGTTGGGATAGAGTTCTCTTGCTTGAGGGTACATTCATTATTTAAACACAATCTCCCTTGTCATATGTCAATCAATCAAGTTTTTAAATGAATACGAATATTCCCAATCATCTTTTGATGCTGACAACATTAATGCACGAATCGACTGAAACTTTTAAGAACATTGTTGCTAACACAAGGAAACTTTTGAAATTCAAAGTATTTTAGTAACATTCAGTTTTAAGAACTAAAGGTCAAATATTGGCTTTTAATGACGTATATGCATAGCATGTGAGTGTTCATACATATATATATACTGTATATATATACACAAATATATATATACATGCACGCATATATATATAAAATATAAATGTGTATGTGTTTATACATGCATATACTGTATTTACATGTACACACATACACACAAACATGCACACACTCACTATATATATATATATATATATATATATAAATATAAATATATATACATATATATATATATATATATATAAATATAAATATATATACATATATATATATATATATATATTATATATATATGTGTATGTATATATATATATATATATATAGTAATATATAATGTGTGTGTATTTTCAAGTTGCTTTGCTGATTCTTTTGTCCTTAATTTGCTCATCACTGAACATAAGGAGTTTTAAATGTCCGTCTCCATTGTAGGAAATTAATTCGTTTAGTTAATGCAATCCTTTGCTCTTGCATATCCTTGCTTTGCTCGGTTTACAAAAAGTCATATCCATACAGATTCCCAAACGCTTTTACGACAAGAACATTATCTGGTTATGAATAACTTCCGGTGCAGAGAGCTGAAACTGACTTACAATAATATCCACTAAGTGCTGCTTTCAAAACCTTATGAATATTACTTCCATTTAAAATTCCTATAAAACAGCTCTTTTGAACAGCAAAGGCCAAATTACCATCCAGTTTTTAAAGGCGAACTATTTAACAGAAGCAAGGATCGTTTAGTGTCGTAATTCCACCCCACTCAAGTCCTTCAGCTTTTCTTATCTTTCTTTAAAGCTTCATCTTACTGTATTCTTAGAATAAAATTCGGTCGACTATCTTTGATTAAGGATTTTTCTATTCATCCTTCTTGCTCTTAGGGTCTGTTTCCAAGATCTTGTTTCCGAGTGGACCCTGTTTAATAACAAACAGGAGTGTGTTTATCCTTTTTACATTGTTTATAATTTTTTTCTTCAGATTTATGGAATTTGGACGGCATATGTAAATGTAACACGTCCTACTTCTGAACGAATTAAAAAGTGGTAATACAAGTATATGACGAAACACCCTGATGATTTTTTCAAAGCAACCGGCAGAGTTATGGTGCGCTTTTAAAACCTTATGTCAAAATAATAATAATAATAATAATAATAATAATAATAATAATAATAATAATAATAATAATAATAATAATAATAATAATAATAATAATGTGATAACAGAACATCTTTTATAAAAGCTTTCCTCAGATATTTAGAGAGCTCTTCAATATAATTTATATATTCGTGACAAACACAGGACCTCAACACTACCTATTTGAAAAACCTATTTCTCAGCACCATCTTAACTGCAAGAATATCGAAATAACTATAGAGTATTTTTGGCTCTGGAATCATATTTTTATTGAAGTTTTGATTTTTTTTAATAAAAACAATTGAATGGATAATATATTCAAGTTTCATAACATTGGGAATTTTTACATTTTGTTCTACAATTTTTCTTATCATACCATACCTATTCTACTCCTTATGGAATCCGAGTGGTAGTAGTTTTCAGGGAAAATGTAACATCATGAAAAAACTAGAAAATCAATCTGAGAGTGCAGGCCTTCACCATGGAAGCTTATTTAGGTCGACCTTATGCCTGACCTTGACTTTTGACCTAAGACTCAAAATTGAACCACTTTCACGTTTCAACATAATCCCTGAAAGTTTCACTAGTCTAGGAGTAAAATTGTGGCCGGGATGATGTTCACAAACAAACAGACAAATGGACAAATAGGGGCGAAAACATAACCTCCTCCTAACTTCGTTGGAGGAGGCAAAAGAAAAAAAAAAAAAAAAGGCTTGAGTCATTTCAATCATCTTCTCTTAACTTAAAGCTAAATGAATTACGCTGAGGTAGATTACGGAAATTAGGACAAGAATCCCCGTTCAAATATGTTTGTTGCACAAAATTCAAGCAATTGGTATTTCAATTATCAAAAGGGAAATTGCATTCCGGACAAATTATTTGGAGAAAGGAATTCCGGACAAATTATTTGGAGACAGGAATTCCGGACAAATTATTTGGAGAAAGGAACTCCGGAAAAATTATTTGGAGAAAGGAATTCCGGACAAATTATTTGGAGAAAGGAATTCCGGACAAATTATTTGGAGACAGGAATTCCGGACAAATTATTTGGAGAAAGGAACTCCGGACAAATTATTTGGAGAAAGGAATTCCGGACAAATTATTTGGAGAAAGGAACTCCGGACAAATTATTTGGAGAAAGGAATTCCGGACAAATTATTTGGAGAAAGGAACTCCGGACAAATTATTTGGAGACAGGAATTCCTGACAAATTATTTGGAGAAAGGAACTCCGGACAAATTATTTGGAGACAGGAATTCCGGACAAATTATTTGGAGACAGGAACTCCGGACAAATTATTTGGAGGCAGGAATTACGGAAAAATTATTTGGAGACAGGAATTCCGGACAAATTATTTGGAGAAAGGAATTCCGGACACATTATTTGGAGAAAGGAATTCCGGACACATTATTTGGAGAAAGGAATTCCGGACAAATTATTTGGAGAAAGGAATTCCGGACAAATTATTTGGAGAAAGGAACTTCAGACAAATTATTTGGAGAAAGGAACTCCGGACAAATTATTTGGAGAAATGAAAAGTTCCTTCTGTCTCATTGCTTGCATGCACGTGCTCTGAGGACCAGGATCATAAAAGGTGCTTTAAAACATTTAAAGTTCTGGCAAAAATCCAATCGGATAACCAAAACAGCCGGTGTTACATCATGATGGATACCACTTTCTGCAGTGATGCGATAACGTCCCAATTTACTGTGATCAAGTGCCCTAATTACCACAGCTATGTTGTGTTGTATGTGGGCCTTTGGACAGGGTGAATTACTCCCGGTAAATGGACGCTTAACGAGCGAAAAATAGATTACTATCCATGAAGGTCTAGTTCAAGGTAGTAGTTAAACCATAATTTCTACAGCTGATGCAGTAAGCAGGAAAGGAAAAAACAAAATATTAAAATCTCTCGAAAATAAATGATTGATTATCCTTTTAATTACCAAATCACACAACTGAAGAGCGATACCCTTGGATTCCTAAATATTTTCTTTCACTATTTAGATTCTATTTGTGAGCTATCTTTTTCATGTGTGAATTAAATAAAATTTGTTAGATAAATCAGAAAAAACTATACGTAAGAACCGAAGGTCAGATATGAATGACCTAAGATTAAAGTAAAAAATTCCAAGTGTTCGCCACTTTATTTATCTGTGTTTGTTCGTTTGTCGTACTTGATACTGACGCAAAACACTTTTTTACCCAGAATAAATTGTCCCTCTAATTAGAATCCATTACCTTAATGGAGCAGTTCGTCTTCCTCCGGGCATCTCCAATTCAGTTTCCCAACGCGACATCCTTCTCATTTAATTCCATGATGGGATTTCCTCGTCAATGACTCCAGGAAAATAATGGCGGGCATATTTTGGGGGATATCAAAGTGGGGAGAACAGGTGGAATCACGGACAGCTCGAGAAGAGTCAGTGACGTCACGCGGAACCCAGAAATACTCAGTTGCAGTACATATCTTATTAATTGAGTGAAATGTTAATAGATCGCTAAATTCCTTCTAAAATGAACCTCTTTGTCACTTACTCAGCTGGGTTCCAAGTGACGTCACTGCACGGGGAAAAAACTCGTTCTCCCACGAAATTAACTTACTCTTCTTCCACCTTGAAGTCTCTCCCTCGACAGAAAGTTCGTGGGATCCACAAAACGTGATACACCGGAAGATGGTTCATATGATCGTAGTAGAATTGCCATCAACTTATTTATAAATACCTTTTTGTTAGTTTCGGTCGATTTGGACTAGTTTGTTTGTACAGATAAGATCGAAAAAACCGGTTCCAGCCACATTCAGGCTTCAAAAATGCCAAAGCGAAAAACATTAACACAAACACAAATATATACTGTATAACCACGAGCACAAATAAATATATACGAGCGCGCACACAAGAAAATCGAAGTCATCTGTAACGAGGGAAAAAGAAAACTAAACAAAAATTAGCCGGCGCCTTTATTATTCATGGGGCCATTAGAGAGGCAACTTAAGTTAATGATTATTATCAGTTGAATTATATAGAAGGAATGAAGGGAACGATAGAAGGATGGAATCATTTGGTACAATCTAGATAAGATGGAAAGACATCTTGTATCGCCTACTGGGTGACGTGATATGGTACAAAGCAAGGTGACATGGAAATGTAGTACAAAGGTAGTGACTCACTAGACCAAGATGCAAATACAGTGAGAACGAATACAAAATCTGTTTTTTCAGTGAAATCATATAGTGTGTGTGTGTGTGTGTGTGTTTGTTTTAATGCCGATGGGATCTAATTCAATATAAATGAAATAAAGAAATATCCCGTCAAAAATTTCTCTTACCCGACTCTATTTATCGATGCGAAAACCAGCTAATGAACCTTTTTGGCAAGTTCCTCTAACTCAATTACCTCAGTTTTTATGAAGCAGCACAAAAAGATAAGCATAACGTCCCATAAACCTTCGTTATGTGGCTCATTAGAATGAAAATTCATTCCCGCGGAGAATACATCTTTTCAGGGGGTAAACGAGATGAACGAAGTAGTACGTAGCAGTTCGTTGAATAGCTTAGGAAAATTAGCATGTTTGTACAATCTACATATCTTAAAGGATAAACAAAGGTCTTTAACACACGCTTCCCTATTTTGAGTAAAAGGATGAAGTGTGAAAAAACTGGAACAGGAGCAGGGCTGTTTAAAACTATAAATATTAAACGTTTTTCTATATAGAATTAAAATGAAATCCTTTCATATTTTCATGACATTTACAACATACAGTAGATGGCAACCCGCGAGGACCAATATAATAAAGTTAGGGATTTAATTAATTACAATCTTGAATCAAGGGAAAGTTTCATCTTCGCGATAATATTTCTCACATGGCATAAAAATAAGCGTAAAAAATGTAGACAGCTATTAATGCTGAGGAGGAATAATCTTCATTACACAAAAATTAAGGTTGCCTAAAAATATATATTCTCTTCCCCTGACACAAATAATTTATTTTTGCTGGTTTATGAGAAACAAGTGGTCCGCTGGCCTCATATCACCTTCGCCATCTCTTTGCTCAAGAATGCCAAAAAAAAAATTGTATGAACACCACAACCTAAATCCCTTTCATAGACGAAGATCGTTTAATTAAATATCTGAATTCTCTGGCGGTGAACACCAAACAATTCGTTTTTTCTGCTTCACTGCAGAATTACATTAAAAAAAAAGGACGGTTGCACATAATTAAAATTATCCTTTATGATTTAGATGAAAATACTTAAACTTGCGCATAAGATAGATATAGGGAAACGAATACGAATTCCTCACCATTTTAGACTAAAATCACCATTTTATGTAGCTGACTAAACCTACATTCGGTTATTAAGAATATCTTGTTATTAGATAAAGGTATTAGCGGGCTCTTGCTCCTAAAACAGTCCGCAGCATAGTAAAGAATCGGAGGATTGACATAATACTTTAGTGGATGTTCAAACCGTTTGTGAAGCCCAAGAAATTGTTTGGTCTATTTTTCGAAATATCTGTTAAAAGAAAGAAGGCGGCTACCGACCAAATAAAAGAAAAATCGATTTGTTTTGATTTCCAGTGTTGGTACATGGGTAGCTATGCACAATAGTTTTTGAGCCTTTCAAACATAATGGAACCTTTAGTTCCGAAACTCTTATTCATCTCATGACTAAACGGTGAATTGATAAGTGTTTCAGAAGAATCCTGGTAAAATTCTCTGACTGCATGAGCTTGACCATGCCCTTAATTACAGCTGAACAGTAATTTTTTCCTCTCAATATTAACCAAATTCTTTTAATTAATTTTACATTTACCGTACGCATATGGATGCATTTACATTACTTTTTAAAAGTGTTCATTCGCTTATTTCAGAACACTATTATCTTGCCCCTTTCATACTTCCTCTATCTCTCCAACCCAGAGTAGTACTTCATAGAGGCTTAACTTTATTGTTTCATTGCTCTTCAAATAACGTTAATGACATCTTTACTTTAATCCCCATGTCAAGGAAATTTCTAATTCATCAGGTCAAATGATTTAAAAGTAATTTTTGTAAATGATTTCAATCTCCAATTTTACCAGCAGAGTCAAGTCTTGAAAGATTAACAAATGACGCAACATTACAAATTCCCTTTATAGGAGAGAGAGAGAGAGAGAGAGAGAGAGAGAGAGAGAGAGACTCATTGCCCAGAGGGATTATTTCACCGAAAACTTGGTAAATATGGAAACACAAGTTTAGCTATCTTAATATGAGAAGATACTTTTCTGAATATGGAATGAATAAGAGAAGATAAGCCATTCTTCCTTTGTTTGTTCGCCTACTTAGTTTTGTGTCTTAGATCACAAGAGGAACTCCAAACAGAGGACGGAGATCTTAAGTCTAAAATAGCTAAACAGTCCTCCTTCACTAATGTTGACTTTGTCCACGTCTTTTCAAACGTAGCATATTTACTGAAATAGGTAAATCTACACATGGAAACATTCACAGAAATAAGACTATACAACTCGCCCACTATTATATTGGTGGCCTTACCAGTGAAGATGTATATAAATAGTCTATGAGCTTATTAGGTATGTACACACAACAAATTATATATATATATATATATATATATATATACACATATATATACATATATATATATATATATATATTTATTTATATATACATACATACATATATATACATATATATACATATACATTATATATATATATATATATATATGTATATTTATACATATATATATGTATATATATATATATATATATACACCCACAGACACATATATATATACATATATATATTTGTATATACATACATACATATACATATATATGTATATATACATATATATGTATATATATACATATATATGTATATATATATATATATATATGTATATATATGCATATATATATATATATATATATAAATATATATATATATGTATATAAATATATATGTATATATATATATATATATATATATACATACTGTATATATATACATATATACATATATATATATATATATATATGTAAATTTATATATATCTATATATATAAATATATATGTATATATATATATATGTATATATATATATATATATATATATGAATATATATACATATATATACATATATATACATTAAATATACATACATATATATGTATATATATATATATATATATATACATATATATATACATACATACATACATACATACAGTATATATGCTGTGCTTGTGTAAATATACAGTACACATGTATCTCTGTTATTAAAAATCAAATCAAATTCTATTTATTAATCATGAAAGAGATGCGCTATAAATAGATGAGCTTCAAGAATGACGGCCTTTCATGATTTTAATAAAACTTGTGATCTAGTCAGATACTGTCTTCCTTTCATCGATATTAAAGGACTCAGCCTGACTAATAGTGGACAAGAGAGAGAGAGAGAGAGAGAGAGAGAGAGAGAGAGAGAGAGAGAGAGAGTACGACCTATGAGAAAAAAGATAATATTTTTCTTCTATCAAAACCATTGTTTATATAACGAAAAAAAACTCTATCAAACATTTACTAGTTGAAATGTAATAGAATTTTTAATTTTACCTAAATTATCGTAACTGCTTCGATTATTATGGATTCCGTATATCCTATGCTTATTAAAAAAAATATAGTGAGTCTATCCTTGCCACGTCCGTTTGTTTCTTATTTAATTCACCCTGTGTCTGTGTCAAACAGGTAGAAATACTTTTTTTTTTTTTTTTAATCAATTTTCTCGAGCGTTCTCCCTTTTATAAAATGTATTATAAAACACGTTTCGTAATTCTTATACATTTTCTGTAACGCACATTTGCTTACTCTATTCCTTCCCATAACAAATAGGAAGTATTGGAATTGGATTTAGATTTATGAATTTGTGTTATATAGCTGGGCCATTTAAAGCCATTCATCGCCCAAATCCAACCGAAGAAAACCCTGCAGCTACACTATGTAGTAAACGTAAAAGAAAAGATGTTGGAATGGAGGTAAGGTAGGGGGATATAATTCAAGAGGCAGATGGAACACTACAAAGACACTTTAGTAATACCAACAGTGCACCGCGTGAGGTTCACAGCTGGCACTACCCTTACGTAGGCAAGATATATCTGGCTTTCATGAAGAATACAACTCCAAGACTGGCTTATCAATAAACAGTAACTTGAATTGTTCAAGAACACATTACTGTAAACTCTTCTAAGCAAGTGGTTGTCTAGATGATGTCCTAACTAATCATATGATACATCTACACAATGTTTGTTGTATCTTAAACACCTAAATGGACCTGCACTCAAGCTTCCTACGCACATACAGTGCAAGAGAAGTAGGTACATGGGAACCTCTGGTCGAGTCTCCTATATTTTGAATTCTGCTTTGAAAATAAATAGGCATCGAAGTCACAACTCATTTGCTGAAGGTGGGACACGAAGTCCCTGAATTCGGGCTTGTGATTGGAGGCCAGTTACTCACCATTATAGTAAACTCACGTACTTATATACAGAGATTATTTACAAACCAAATGTTGCCAAGAATCATTTAACTTTAATTTACCAGCCATAACTTATAGTGATGAACGATTACACTACGAGGAAGGTATATAGTTATCTGCTCCATTACACTGAGAATAAATATGAAATGTCCATATCAAAAACACATTGATTTGATCATCAAATAAACTCAAAATAATCCTTAAAACTAAAACGACAATATCTTGATTTGTCCTTACCTTCCTTCATGTCTATATAAAACTAGTAGCACATCCTCCACTTACCTGTAAAGAAAATAATCATAAATTAATAATTAAAAGCAGTCTATTGAAATGAGTACGGCAAGTTCTAAGGATGGTGAAATGTGGTGTAACAAGTTGATATAAGTATCTGATCCGACTATTGTGAATATGCCCTCATAAATGATGGATATAGGCTCTCAACTAGGCATGGTTAGAATCAAATTTTGACCTTTTACTTATCAATCATTTTTTTTTCTTCTTTCAATTACGACAAAATGGAACTATTCAGCTTCAAAATCTCACCCAATTAAGATTCCTGATAAGAAAACCTCTTCGAGCACATACCAATAAAAACAATATTAAGAAAGGTTCTTCCCATGATTTTCGTATGTATGTATGTATGTATGTATGTATATGTATATATATATATATATATATATATATATATAAATATGTATATATATAATATATATATATGTATATAGTATATAATATATATATGTATATATAGTATATATATATATATCATATATATGTATATATGAAATATATGTGTATATATATCATATATATATAATATATATATATATATATATATATATACATACATACATACATACATACATACATACATACATACATACATACATGGAGATAGAAAAATGGATGTTATATCATGATTTTAAACTACTGTTTGAAGAAACAAAATGACATGGGAATCATGTATTACATAATTGTTAATATCCTTCACTTTCGAGAATGCCAACCTAGAACAGCAGTGCTACTGCTCGCAATAGTGGCGCGTTTCCTTTCGAACGCCAATTAGTTTCCTTTTTTCAATGTCCTTAACAGTATCATCAAGTAGCCTTTATAGTCTAATTACTAACTGTAATGACTCTTCCATCGTAATAACAATTTATTTCCCACATTCCCTGCAAACGCATTGTTTCTAGATCAAGTGTACTGGGAATGACAAAAAGAAAGCAACCCTTTTCCCCTACTGCTTCTTGTACGAGAGACGGATACAGAGGAATTGGCGGTCACTGACATGGCATTTTAACATACCCTTTACTTATTGAAATGATCATTAACCCTCAAGTTTTTTCCCTTTTCTTCCAATCTATTCTTGTTTAAAAAAAGAAAAACAAATTCCTACTCATTTCTGTTTCTCACTTAAAATCAAGTTTTCCTTGAGATTCAGACATAATGTTTCATGTAAGCTGATTTATAGGAATTTCAAAAGGTGTTACACAAAAATTTTCATCACTACAAAAAACACATTCAGCATTTGGTAAAATATTCAATTTAACTATACTTGATATAAAGTTGCCTCACACGAAATTCCCCATGTACATGTATATGTACATCCATATATATATATATATATATATACATATATATATATATATATATATATACATATATATATACATATATATATACATATATATATATATATATATATACATATATATATACATATATATATATATATATATATACATATATATATACATATATATATACATATATATATATATATATACATATATATATACATATATATATATATATATATACATATATATACATATATATATATACATATATATATATATATATATACATATATATACATATATATACATATATATAATATATATATATACAGTATATATCCATATACATATACATATATATATATATATATATATATGTCCATATATATATATATATATATATATTGTTACCGGCGGGCCGACCTTCAACTACCAATTAGGCCTTGTTGCTTAATTTAAGGTGGCCGCAAGTAAACTGCCTTGCGGCTTTATTTTTACCAGGTTACTGAAGTACACCCAAAACATCAGATTGGTAAACAAGAAAATAATCGAGAACAATCGTAAACAAAAGAGGGTAAAAAGAACCTTGGAGACGTCAATGATAATTTATCATACATATATATATATATATATATATATATATATATATTTAAACAAACACTCGGCAAAGCTGCTCATGTAAACAAAATAGAAAATTACTTGGAAAACACTAATTTCATTTACTCAGTTATATAAATAATAAAGAGAACTTTCAGGACACAAACGGAAAACATACCACACTGAAAACATTTGGAAGAGAGAAGAGTACTAGTAAGAGGTATAGAGGCACAAAAGATTCATATACTATCACCCACATTCGTTATCTCAAAATAACTTGTCTATAGAAAAAGTAATAAGAAAGTTTAGAGCCTAGTTAAGTACATATATTCCATACCTACCTAAACACCTTTCGTGACCGAGAAATACACACAAATATATAAAAAAAAAACACACATTATATTAACGAAATTTCGTCCTCCGATGGTACTCATGAAGTGATAATTTTAGAGTCGACTGGATACATAAAAAGGCACAAGGAATGCTCTGACAAGCCTTAACAGTACCTGTCACGAGACCTCACAGGGTCCAGAACGCTATCGATCTATTGCCGATCCTTGGAGTTGCTCATCAGCACAAAACCGTCCTCCTAAACCAAGGGATACATAACTCCCAGCACAACACAACCCTCTTCACTAAGGGATAATCAGAGGCACCAAACCATACCTGTTTTTCAGGCCTCCCCGGGCCAAACGCTAGCGAACTATGGTCGTCCAAATAGCACCAATTGCTGCTGCTGCTGCTGAAGTATTGATCCTGGATTACGGTTATCAGACCGCTGATGAGCACTAGCGTTCTTTAGCACAATATGTGGACTCCCCTTAATCAAAATTATTTACCCTCCACCTTGACTCCCATTCCAGTCACGTGGAAGTCCAACTCACCATTAACATAACATGGAAAACAGAAAAGGGGCAGGAATTAACAACTGAACCTAAATACCTTCTTTACCAGCCCACAGACGGCAGGCTGGTGCACACTAAAGAAAAGCAACTTTTAATTTTGAAAATATGAGAGCAATATGTTACAATTATTACTCAAAAGTTAGAATTACGTTACAGCCCCACCCTACCAAGAAATTTTTACGCAAGAAAAAATTTACATAAAAATAGTGAAGCAATCAAACAACTTGACAGGGGGCACAAAGCAAAGCTCTCAATAACTAGGTTCAATAGAGTTTAGAGATAATAAAAAAAATTGTAAGTCCTGCAAAGGAAGAAGATTAAACAAATGTCATCAGTCATTTCCCTGACCCCATCTTCCCCCTTTCCTAACCAACTATCTAAACTAAACAAAAAATCATCAAAAAGAAATTTTCCCAGCACCAAATTGACAAAGATACCCTAAAATAAAGGGTACGCAAATGCTAAACCTAACTTAAACTTAACATTAGCATCAGCCAGGGTATGGTTTGTTCTTTGTTACCAGGAGTCCATCCCCCTCGCACATGCTGAAAACCTACAGGGGGTGCAGTCCAATCTAGAGCTGTACCCATGTTTACACAAGATTCTGTCCAAAGTCTTTCCTTGGTACAAAACCTTTCCTCGGCGCTTTCACCTTTATGGCTTCTTCATATTTAAACACAGAAGGTTTACAAGATCATAAACCCCAATCCTGAGAAGAAAAAAAAACAATGCATTAAAACAAAAAAAATAACATTTAATAAACATACAAATAACTCCCGTTTTTTGTATTAACAAAAGGCCTTTTCTCCTTACTGTAAATTACAAACAAACAATAAAAGACCTGTAACAGAGAGCCTGTTACTCTTGACAGGGCATCAGGGATGATATTCTCTCTTCCAGCAATATGCTGAATTAGTAGATCCCACTCCTGGAGACGAAGGCTCCACCTAAGGAGACGGTTATTCTTATTTTTAAAGAAATTCAAGAAGACCAACGGATTATGATCCGTTCTTACCACAATAGGTCCTGTGCTACCACTTGGGTAAACCTCAAAGTGCTCCAAAGAACAAATGAGTCCTAAAGTCTCCTTTTCAACCGTTGAATATTTTTGCTGAGCTGGAGACAGTTTCTTTGAAAATACGCCACCGGATACTCTTCACCATCACAACCTTGTGATAATACCGCTCCAACACCCACGTCGCTAGCATCCACAGCCAAGCAAAAGGGTTCCTTAAAATTCGGAGTTTTAAGTATTGGAGTATTAATCATGGTTGACTTCAACTTATCAAAAGCATCCTGACATTCTGCAGTCCAGCAGAAACGCTGACCTTTCTTAAGCAAGTTGGTCAGTGGATTAGCCACATCTGCAAAGTTCAATACAAACCGCCTATAATAGCCCACCATCCCCAAAAATCGGCGAATACCTCTTCGATTCTCTGGTACCTGAAAATCGAGGATTGACTGAATATTTACCGATTTTGGGAGAATTTTGCCATGTCCCACCTCATGACCTAAATAGATTATTTTGGCTTTTGCAAAGTCACACTTGTTTAAATTAATCACCAGACCAGCTGCACGCAGCCTCTCGAACAAACATTCCATGTTTTTCAAATGAGACTCCCAGCTATTACTGTGAACTACAAGGTCATCTATGTAGACAACTACCCCCTCTAACTTATCAATCACTTGATTCATCAACCTCTGAAAAGTGGCAGAGGCATTTTTCATACCAAAAGGCATGACATTGCATGAATACAAACCTTCCGACGTAACAAAAGCTGATATTTCTTTAGCCCTTTCTGTTAATGGAACTTGCCAATAACCCTTTAAAAGATCAAACTTACTTATGTACTTGGCAGCGCCGACATCATTTATGCAATCTTCCACCCTGGGCAGAGGAAAACAATCAGACTCAGTAACTGCATTTACCTTACGATAGTCGAAGCACATTCTTTGTCCTCCCCCTTCCTTTTTGACTAGCACTACTGGAGAACTCCACGGGCTGAAACTCCTTTGAATTAGATCATGACGTAGCATGTATTCTACCTCTTGCTTAATGATGTCCCTTTTGGATGGATTCACTCTATATGGATGTTGTTTAATGGGACGAGCATCTCCCACCTCTACATCATGCATAAGTAGACTGGTTAGTCCTGGAACGTCCTGAAATAAAACTGTGAACTTTGTTATCAAGTTCATTACCTCCTTGGATTGGGTGGCACTTAAATGATCCAACATCCCGGGTAGATTTCCCAAAGCTACGGAATTTCCCAGCAAACTCATACTGGAAGTTTCCCCAAATTCTTCTTTCTCCTCCACCTTGGCTAAAGACAGAACTGGTCGGATGGTTTCCCTGCCCTGGTAGGCTTTTAGCATATTAACATGGCATACTTGAGTCTTCTTCCTCCTGTCAGGGGTTTCAACAACATAGTTTAGGTCATTCACCTTCTTTAAGATCTTCCAGGGCCCCGAGAATTTGGCTTTAAATGGATTGCCTGGAATTGGAAGCAACACCAACACCTCTTCGCCAACCTGAAAATTTCGTAATTTGGTTTTCATATCATAACGCTCTTTCATTTTTCTTTGACTCTCCTCCAAAGTTTTTAAAGCAAAATCCCAAGAATTGATCAACTTTTCCCTTGAATCCCTTAAAAAGTCCAGCAAATTTACCCGAGGTTTTACTCCCTCCCAGTGATCCTTCACTACTTCTAAAGGTCCCCTTACTTTATGACCAAAAGTTAGTTCAAATGGCGAAAACCCCATTACATCACTAGGAATAGATCTGAAAGCAAATAATAAATAAGGAATTACTTGGTCCCAATTCTTGTGTTCCTGCTGCACATACTTACTAAGCATTGATTTCAATGTTTGGTGAAATCTTTCCAGTTGTCCTTGGCTCTGTGGGTGATAAGGCGAAGAAGTTACATGCTTTATGCCTAATTCTTCCAAACCCTGCTTAAATACTTTACTTTTGAAATTACTCCCACAATCAGACTGAATTACCCTGGGTAAACCAAATTTCGAAAAGAACCCCAGCAAAGATTTAAGAACCCTCCCAGCATGTATACTCCTTAAAGGAATTGCCTCAGGATACCGTGTGGCCCTATCCATCAGTGTCAAAATATATTGATTTCCACTGCTGGTCCTTGGCAAAGGGCCAACTATATCAATTATTACCTCTTCAAAGGGTTCTCCAATGGCTGGAATTGGCTGCAGTGGTGCTTTCGGGATTTTCTGATTCGGCTTCCCCGTTGTCTGGCAGACTTTGCAGGTCTTCACAAACTTCTTTACGTCTCTTCTAAGAGATGGCCAGAAAAACAAATCTGAAAGTTTTTTAAAAGTTCTATTTATACCTAGATGACCAGACAGAAGGTTGTCATGAGCTAGCTCTAATAACTTACGTCTGTAGTTTACTGGTACCACAATCTGTTCTCTCACCTCCCATGCATCTGCAGGTGCTCGTTTTGCTCGACTTATCCTTTTCAACACTCCGTCCTTCCATTCTAAATGAGGACGACTATTATCCTGACTGACTTGCTTACTCCTCTCCTTCTCAAACTCCGCCTTCTGAGTCGCCGCAAATATATCAATTGCCCATTTACCATTCTCGTCCTTCACGGAAGACAACATGGGATTTCCAGTTACACTTACCTCAGAAGCATTTTTCTCAAATAATTTATCGAGCCCCATACAGTCCATCTCCCTGGACTTGCCTTGGGCTCCCGAACGCGTGACCACGAAAACAGGCTTTTCAGTCTTTACCGTCTTACCTTGCACCAGAGGACAATTACCTGGAGTCCGCATCTCACAGTCGTTGGCCACTATCACGTCCACTCCCTTTATGGGTAATTCATCCACAATTGCCAGACTCATGGGTCCTTTAACCCATTTAGAGTTTAACACTAACTCTACCAAGGAGCATGCCGTTACTGTTCTCGGGAATCCCCCTAGTAACACAAATTTCTCCTGTCCCTGGCTCAGTCCTTCCGGCAATACCGAACGCAAAATTATGGATTGCGCCGCTCCGTGTCCCTTAAAAGCTTTACCCGTCTCTCTGACCTATTCTGGCCTTTGATGCTCACTACACCTTCAGAGACATACTTTTTGAAACACTCATCTGTTGCAGTCGAATCCCGACCCAACAGACCCACTGGCTTTGCTTTATCCAACCACAACCGGCACTTCTCTTTTATGTGACCTGGTTGCCCACAATGCCAGCACACCAGTTTTCCACCTTTCTTTGGTGACCCTGGCTTCTCACCTCTATCCGGTGATTCCTTTGTCCTCTTTCCAGGTGACTGACTTGCACCTTTTCCACTTGGATTCCTTTTTGTGCCCCACTTTGCCTTATCACTGAACCGATAGTTCCCCTTGTGGGAAAGGAAAAACTCATTAGCTGCTACAGCCAGAGTATCCAAAAGATCCAACTTAAGATCCTCTAAGTGAGTTTTCAGATCAAAATTAATATTATTTTTAAATTCTTCAATGAGTATCAATTCTTTTAAAGCATCAAAATCTTCCACACCTTTGGCTTTCAACCATTCCTGAAAAGCCACTCTTTTCCTCCGTGCAAATTCCACGAAAGTCTCCTCCCATCCCTTCTTCATATTTCGAAATTTCTGACGGTAGGCTTCAGGTACCAGCTCGTACGCTTTTAAAATCAAATTTTTCACTTGGGAATAGTCAGCACTCATTTCTTCGTTCAGGGCAGCATATATTTTCTGTGCTTTACCCATTAACCTACATTGTACCAGCGTAGTCCACATGTTTTCTGGCCATTCTAGCCTATTTGCTAGATTTTCGAACACAGTGAAAAACTCTAAGGCTTCTGTTTCCTTAAAGACAGGCATTAATTTAATAGCATTACCCATGTTAAATTTGTTTTCGGCAGGAACTTGCCTTAGGTGGAGTACTTGTAATTCATGCTTTTCCTGTTCTCTTTCCCTTTGTAATCTTAATTGTTCCTGTTCTCTTTCCCTTTGTAATCTTAATTGTTCCTGTTCTCTTTCCCGTTCTATTCTTAGTTGTTCCTGATTGAATTTTGCTTGTAACATTACTTTTTCATGAATTCTTTCCTCTTCCCTCGTGGCTATCTGTAGTTTCATTTTCTCTATTTGCAATCTTTCCAATTCTAACCTATCCTGTACCGAAATATATTCAGTCCTATCAACACTACTTGTAGTTTCTTCTTTCTATTTCTTAATGGCAGTCACTAACTGTACTAACAGAGTCCCTTTCTTTGTTCCTGGTGCTACAGAGATATTTATGAAATTTGCAATTTCCTGCAACTCAACCTTCCTTAAATCCCCTATTTCTTCTTCCCAATCAACATTACCTGAAAATTCTGCTACCTCAAAACCCACCGCTCCTACCGGATCTTCACCTTTGTCCGACATAGTCTCTTGTCTTAAAAATATGAAGAGAAGAAAAGCAAAGAATAAGTGTAGAATTACCCTTTTGTTTACGTCTCGATCCTTTTCTTATTTACTCTGATGCCGAACTGGAAAACCACTATTAACCAGTTCTACGGAATGTTTTTACTTATCCTGGCAAGGTCGCCAGTGTTACCGGCGGGCTGACCTTCAAATACCAATTAGGCCTTGTTGCTTAATTTAAGGTGGCCGCAAGTAAACTGCCTTACAGCTTTATTTTTACCAGGTTACTGAAGTACACCCAAAACATCAGATTGGTAAACAAGAAAATAATCGAGAACAATCGTAAACAAAAGAGGGTAAAAAGAACCTTGGAGACGTCAATAATAATTTATTATACAATATATATATATTTAAACAAACACTCGGCAAAGCTGCTCATGTAAACAAAATAGAAAATTACTTGGAAAACACTCTAATTTCATTTACTCAGTTATATAAATAATAAAGAGAACTTTCAGGACACAAACGGAAAACATACCACACTGAAAACATTTGGAAGAGAGAAGAGTACTAGTAAGAGGTATAGAGGCACAAGAGATTCATATACTATCACCCACATTCGTTATCTCAAAATAACTTGTCTATAGAAAAAGTAATAAGAAAGTTTAGAGCCTAGTTAAGTACATATATTCCATACCTACCTAAACACCTTTCGTGACCGAGAAATACACACAAATATATAAAAAAAAAACACACATTATATTAACGAAATTTCGTCCTCCGATGGTAATCATGAAGTGATAATTTTAGAGTCGACTGGATACATAAAAAGGCACAAGGAATGCTCTGACAAGCCTTAACAGTACCTGTCACGAGACCTCACAGGGTCCAGAACGCTATCGATCTATTGCCGATCCTTGGAGTTGCTCATCAGCACAAAACCGTCCTCCTAAACCAAGGGATACATAACTCCCAGCACAACACAACCCTCTTCACTAAGGGATAAGCAGAGGCACCAAACCATACCTGTTTTTCAGGCCTCCCCGGGCCAAACGCTAGCGAACTATGGTCGTCCAAATAGCACCAATTGCTGCTGCTGCTGCTGAAGTATTGATCCTGGATTATGGTTATCAGACCGCTGATGAGCACTAGCGTTCTTTAGCACAATATGTGGACTCCCCTTAATCAAAATTATTTACCCTCCAACTTGACTCCCATTCCAGTCACGTGGAAGTCCAACTCACCATTAACATAACATGGAAAACAGAAAAGGGGCAGGAATTAACAACTGAACCTAAATACCTTCTTTACCAGCCCACAGATGGCAGGCTGGTGCACACTAAAGAAAAGCAACTTTTAATTTTGAAAATATGAGAGCAATATGTTACAATTATTACTCAAAAGTTAGAATTACGTTACAATATATATATATATATATATATATATCCATATCCATATACATATACATATACATACAGTATATATATATATATATATATACATATATATATATATATATATATATACAGTGTACGTACATATATATATATATATACAGCATGTATATATATATATATATATACAGCATGTGTATATATATATATATATATATTTACAGTATATATATATATATATATATATATCCATATACATATATGTATATATCCATATATATAATATATATCCATATATATATATACATATATGACAGCAAGCCGGGAGGAAAAAGGAAACGAAGATTGGACAAGCGCTTTCGTGTTATTATTACACCTCTTCACGAAACGAAGATTGGACAAGCGCTTTCGTGTTATTATTACACCTCTTCACGAAACGAAGATTGGACAAGCGCTTTCGTGTTATTATTACACCTCTTCATAAGACCGTGAAGAGGTGTAATAATAACACGAAAGCGCTTGTCCAATCTTCGTTTCGTGAAGAGTTGTAATAATAACACGAAAGCGCTTGTCTAATCTTCGTTTCCTTTTTCCTGCCGGCTTGCTGTCATCTTGAGACATCGCACGTTCCAGCGATTTGTCATTAATATACATATATATATCCATATATATATATATATATATATATAATATATATACATATATATATATATATATATGTGTCTGTGTATATGGATATTAATATATATACATATATATATATATATATATATGTGTCTGTGTATATGGATATATATATGTGTATATAGATATATATATATATATATATATGTATGTATAATATATATATATATATATATATATATACACACACACATATATTATATATATATATATACAGTATATATACATACATACATATGGGTGTGGGCGTCTAAGTGCATGATAATGGGTGTGTACTATTGTAATTAATATCAGCAGCATATATAGGATAGTGAATCTCAAATTATGTATCTATGATTATTTATATTGGTTAAATCATCTACGCTAAAATCATATTGTTAGCCAATTCAAGTTTTAATTCACTTAAATGTCAAAATACATAAAGCTCTATATGACAGACGACCAATAACTCAAATAAACGTTCAGCAAAACACAAGTTTTTTTTTTTTTTTCTTTTTAAATGCTTAAACGTAAAGTGCAATTACAAGGACATTTATTCAATTGTATAGGTTAACTTTCAAATCCTCTTACCCGGCGATACATTTGATAATGATGCTTTGGGAAAATCCAGGAAATACGGATTCAGTATTTTGGCGAATAATACATTCAAAACCTCTTTCACTTCCATACCATAAGTAAAACACGTAAGGGACTCAATGTTTTTCCAGAAATGATAGTGTAAGAGAAATAACCAACTAATTTTCTACCCAAAAATTTATATTTTCAGTACGGAAACCGTTCAATACCTCATTATAGCGAATATTTATAAAATAGGGGATTTATAAATACAAACAAAAATAAACTTTTCGCAATTAATCAAGCCCTCAATGAGATCGAGTGCTATCTATTTTCTTAGTGACATAGGAGTAAAAGGGATATTCTTGAGAAATCAAAGTTTCAAATGACTTTTTTTGTCTTTTAGGCTTTATCGTAATCTCAGATGCGTCTCTACCCTTCAAAACGAGATCCCTCACCGTCGTCTTGTCGTTTTCACACTCTTGTCTTGCATATATTATATATACCCTAAGGATCATACGTCTCTCCAAGTATTTGACATATCTCTCATATCTTATTCTCTTAATCCCTTCCCTCGTTTCCGTTCTCCTTATTTCTTTGCCTAATCTCCCTAAGTAGCGTGTTTCTGCAAAGCATCCTGGAGCTTCAGATCTTAAATAAAGGACTAGTTCTACAGCTTTCATGAAACGATATATTACACTAAAAATAAATCACCATCAGACAACTTAGGGGATGTCTTGAATGACTCCGTACGGAGAGAGAGAGAGAGAGAGAGAGAGAGAGAGAGAGAGAGAGAGAGAGATATGAATAGTCAAGGACATTTTTATCGAGGTACTACAGTTATGAAGGGAAAACTACTAATCTAAGGAAATACCTTAGTAAGAAATCGCTCTGCGCTTGAGCATTACAATAAGGCTGAAATTCATCAAAGAAAAAAAAAATTATACCTATGTTTGGGTGAGTACCTAGAAGAAGTGAAATCGTTAGGGAAAATCATCTGGGGTTAAATATTCAGAGAATTTAACGGAAATATATCCAGGAAATGTTTTTTATATGTATTACACGAGGCCTATCTTCGATGTCCGGAGACAGCAATAAACATTCGTATATATTTTTAAAAACAAAATAGTATTCATTGCTTCTAGAATACATCATTACCTTCTTGCCTTTAGATCACAACGATGTAATGTCACTATTACGGAAACATACACAACAGTCCATTAATTTCTTTTATTCTTTCATAAAAGTTTTAGATTTTATTTAGAGAAAGGTGCAGTATTCCTCGGGTTCAATAAGTAAAGGAATTGATGAAGGGTAATCATCTATTGCATTTATGTTAACTTTCCCAATGAATTTATCGTGCCTTGGTTCGGAAGACCGAAGATTATATTTTAAGAAACCCTGCCAAAATGATTAAGACACTATGTATTCCAAAAAGTAATTTATAGTAAAAAGTAATTAAGGTACCCTCATACAATTAGTTACTAGATGGCTATAATTATTATCATTATCAACATAATTAAGGATGAAATTGTTAAAGACTGCTAAATCATGGAATGTGGAGCTGTAATATCAATCCAATCAAAAATGTCTACAACATAATCAAATAAATTAGAATACAAAAAATAAATTACTGTCGATACCAGTTGACAATTTCAACAATCAGCTAATATATATATATATATATATATATATATATATATATATATATATATATATATATATATATATATATATATATATATATATATATATATATATATATATATATATATATATATATATATATATGCGCGTGTGTATAAAATACCACTAACAAAAAGTATGGTGCCGGCAGGTTTCGCTTCTTGTAGACTATCAAGGGTGCTGCTAATCATGTCTATTGAGATAAAGCCGGTCATGACCCTAACTTTTGATTAGTATTGGTATTTTGCATCAATAATACATCCAGAAACACAAACACATATTATATATATATATATATATATATATATATATATATATATATATATATATATATATATATATATATATATATACCTGTAAAAGTACCAACGATTGCTGGTAACTATGAAAAAATATCTTATTTCCCTATGATATAGGACATTTCCCTTTTATCGATCTAGAAAATCTTGCGAATTCTTATGCCAAAATTATTCTGAGAAGAAAATCAATTTCCGAAAGCTGTTCAACCTCGCCGAAACCGAACATTTCCTTAGGTAGAAGAATAAGCATTAGGACTTTCTATCTATAAAGCATAAATGAAAAATATAATTTTCTAATGTCAGAACATAAAAAATACATCCAGAAGTTCAGTAGCTCGGCTCTAACTTCGCAAAAAGATATTGAAGGGTAATTTTGTCAGTTTATTCTTTTTAACGTATTCCAAAAACAAACCGATATCCCAACAATAAACTTAACAACGGTTAACAAACAGAAAATACTAAATATTTATCCATTTGCATGTTATTTCTCTTTAGGCTTTGACTGGCGATATTTGTTTTTGTATTTGCTAGATTCGTCCAATTCTAGTCTTATTCTAAGTAATATGAACAACTGAAATAAAAGCCATTTCAGATTTCTATAAATAACTGAAATTATGAGTCATCGTAAACCTATATCAAATAAACTCATTTAAAATATCTTTAGATAACTGAAATTTTGAGGCTTTACATAAACCTATTTGGTAACGTCTCTGACTTGTGATCGCCAGACTGGGATTCGAGCGGCTGATTGGGACGTGCCAGTATGCATCCGTCATGGCTATGGAGACTGTGTATGCCTGTTTGGGTGGTGATAAGTCCAGAATGACTCTGAGCTTTTCCGAGCCCTTCTTCGGAACACAAAATAGCCTTCCTTGGAATTTGATGGACTTCACCCTCCTTATAACTCTCTTGTTCAAGAGTTCCTGAACATATTCTTCCAATATGGGGGTTGAGTGTTGGAAGAATTGTGGGAAGTTTGGTGGAGTTGTATTCCAACTCCACCCTAGTCCATTCTTGATTAGGCTGTGGGCCCAGGGATCGAAGGTCCAGTGATCCCGAAAAAGGAAAAGTCTCCCTCCTGCCAGTAGCATCTCACTTTGAGTGCTGGTTGGAGGATTTACCTCCTTGGCCATGTCCACCCTTGTTGCCCCTACCTCTGAAGGGGCATCTAGAGGATCCTCGAAATGAACCTCGAGACTTCGGCCTAAAAGTCGTTGATTGCCTTTCAAAAGCTGGGGTGAAAACGGGCGACTGGGTCGCAACCGTTTGGGGCACCAGTTGGAAGGTGGTGGTTGGTTGCGCCACCGTCTGGGGCACCGTGGCCATGGGAAGCTGTTGTTGTTGCCTAGGACGAGAGGGCACTCTTGGTCGTTTTGTCTTATTCTTTGGCTGGGGACCCTCATCAGCGGAAGACTTTCTCTTGGAGGACAAGCCCCACTTGGAGAAGAGATTCCTATTCTCCGTTGCGGCTTTGTCCAAGACCACTTTGACCACTTCACTTGGGAAGAGGTCTTTTCCCCAGATGTTGGAGGCTATCAGCTTCCTTGGTTCATGCCTCACCATAGCCGAGGCAAACACAAACTCCCTGTAAGCCCTTCGGGCTTTAATGAAATTCTACAGGTCTTTGGTGACCGTCGCCAAATGAGCCTTGGCGAAGACCATGTACATGTCTGGGGTGTCTGCAATGGTTGCCATTGTCTCTAGCCCAGTTTGCAGAGACATAGAGGCGGCAAGACGTTCTTTTGTCTCCTGCTCCCTGCGCAGGAGAAAGTCCGACAACTTCGGGAGGTCTTCACCGAACTGTCGTCCGGCAATGTCTGCCTCCAGCTTCCCGACTGTGAAGGTGTTGTGAACATGCTTCCAGTCTGCATCATCCAATGGAAAGGCGAGGGAAAAGGGTCTACACTCCTAAAGTGTAGGACAAGGTTTTCCTGCCCCAACCGCCTTTAAAGCTGCCTTGAAACCTTTGTCCATAAAGGGGAAGGCACAAAGGGATCAGCAATAAAGGAAGGGTGTTTTTTGCTGAGAGCCGGCACCTTGGAGCTAGTGAAGGCCCTCTCCTTCACGGTGTTGGTATATAAGGCCTGGGCCTTAGGGAGGTCAAGAACGATGACCTCTTTCGGCTCTGTCTCCTCTTTGGATGCAGGTTCCGTCCTCAGGCGAACATAAAAAATCCAGATAGGCCCCTTTGCTGGGCCAGAACTTTATTTCATCTAGATGGAGGAAGGCAAAGGCTCAGCCTTGTTGGCCTACATCCAAAAAGAGGGTTCAAATGGAAGGGGGAATTATATTCAGGCTTCCATCCAACCATATCCCATCCATATTGGTAGCATGGATATGGAAGGCAGTCACAGGGAGGGCTGAAGAACACTCTAAGGAAGATGAGGGTTCCTGCCGGCAGCCGGCTCAGCCGGCGGCAGACAGGGAACCTCAGGCCAATTCATCAGACTACCCATAGGGTTGAATGTAGAATGACAGCCAGGGTGTGTGATGGCTAGGCCAACAAAAATGCGACAGCGGGGGAGGGGCAAGGGTCCTATAGGTGAGGTAATACCCGAAGGCACTACCTAACCTGAGCGATTCTGATCCCATAGAAGGCAACCTCATAGTTAGGGAATTCAATTCCCCAGGTTGGATTAGTCTAAGCGAGAAGGTGGCACACAGGACGCAGTCTCACAAGGGAACAGAATCTCGTACCAGAGATCTTAGGTAGTGGAAGAAATCAGTT
>NC_090744.1:10593097-10595597 GCF_036898095.1 Palaemon carinicauda | reverse complement strand
CAAGAATGCAACACTTGCCATTTGTTATAATTTCTGTTATGTCATTTTTTATCGCTAACATTGTTGTTTCTGTGGAGTAATTTTCTCTGTATGCAGATTGATCATCAGGTATGACATTAGATTTTTTCAGATTTTTTCAGGTTTGTTCGTGTACAGCAGTTTCAATAATTTTAGAAAAATATGACAGATTTGATTTTGGTTTATATGAACTTGAATTGTCTGCATCACCTTTTCCTTTATACACAGGCTTGATACACGCAACTTTTTCACAATCAGGGAAAACTGCCTGTGTTAGACTCATATTTACCATATTTCGGTAGGTCTCTTGTAGTCTGGTGAAATTTTCTGCATCTTTTACATCATTAATTGGAAATGGATCATTTCCGCAGTAGGTTTTTTTTACTTTCTTTATTATTCTCATATAATCACTCTGACTTAACTCTTTGAATACTCTAAGTTTATTTACACCTGTTGCTGATGTATTCCTCCGCTCTGTTGTGCTGATGTTGTGAAAACTGGAGCAGATTTGATTTATTTTTTCCTCAAAATAATCAATAAAACCATTTGCTAGGCATTTAGGATCATTAGTTATGTCAGGCAACACTATTTCTGTCTTTAGACCTAATAGTTTCTTTAGGTTTTTATGTATTTTCCGTGGGTCATTTTCATTGCACACTTTTTTATAGAAGGCCTTTTTTTTTAACTAAGATAAGGTAATTGTAGCGATTTCTAGCTGCTTTGTAATGTTGCCAGTTTTCATTATTTTTATTTCTTTTCCATTTATCCTCCATTTTTCTTTTTCATTTTTTCTCTTCGTGTAATTCATTATCAAACCAGTGTGTATGTGTGTGTGTGTGTGTGTGTGTGAGAGAGAGAGAGAGAGAGAGAGAGAGAGAGAGAGAGAGAGAGAGAGAGAGATGTGTTTTTGCGTGTGTGAGAGTACTGCAGAAGTAGACCATTATGAAGTAAAACATATTCGATGATAATGAATTATTCTTAATATCATTTACACGTCAGATATATGTGTTAGCGTTTATCAGTAGGTCGGCCAAATGCTTTTTGATTGATTCTCCCACACCACCACCACCACCAAAAAAAAAAAAAAAAAAAAAAAAAAAAAAAAAAAAAAAAAAAACTTCGATAATCCAGCTTCTTATCCTCATGAGAGTCCTTCTTGGTGGGAAATGGGTCTTTCGGCTCTTCCGGGAAGCAGCAAAGGTGGTCTTCTTGGAAGAACCGGAAACCCTTGATTCCTCCGGAATCGCCGGAGGTGATTTCATTATTCATTTTAATTCAGCTTTATATTAAAAAAAGACAGATGACCCTTCTCTTGCCTTCCACAATCCCTTGATGAAATTTCCATAAAGGCTCTGGAGACTTTTAGTACTCTACAAAATCACACGCTGTCTCCAAAGTCTTCAAAAGAATTACACGTCTTCAAGATCGCCTAAATCTTTACGATCTAAGGAGCAGGAAAAAACAAGTTGGAGTCGGAGATTTTCTTCATCAGGATTGAAGGAGTCTTCGCTGCCGCTTTATGAATTTATCAATGTCTGAAGGCTTATTCGATGTTAAATGATTTATGTTAATGTACGATAGATATCGATAGAAGCTGAAGCTGACAACTCATGCTTATGGAAATTAAACATTTTCCATATTAGGACAAGTAGACTTTGCGGATTAATATCATTAAACAAATTTTTTTTTTTTTTTTCACCAAAATCTCAATATTGACTCTGTCGGCAGTATCTGGTATTGTACTGGCATAAAGTCACCTGCTTCTAGAGATCGGGAATAACATATCCTCAGAATTCTATCATCCCTTCCATTGTTTCCTGAAGACAGATTGTGATCTACAAACAACCAAAAGTCTCCGGAGACTCAGATGTCTGATTCTAAGGTTCACATTGTCTTTAAGGGATTGCAGATGGTAGGAGAAGCAACTTCTGTATTTTTCTATGACAATGCTAAATCAAATGAATGATGGAAGCACCTCCGGCGATTCCGGAGGAATCATGGGTACCCTCTGAAACCACCCAGAGGGACCTTTCCCCTCTATTCCTCCCCCCTTAACACTCCCATTCCCCTCCCACCCTCCCTCCTTCTCACTCCCTTCCCCTCTCCTTTCCTCCTCCCTCTCAATCCCTTCCTCTTCATTTCCTTCCCCTTTCCCATTCCCTTCCTCCTCCTTTCCTCCCGCTATCCCACTCCCTTCCCCTCCTTTACTCCCTCTTCTCCCTCCCTTCCTCCTCCTTTCCTCCCCCCTTCACGATCCCATCCCCATCCTTTCCTCCCTCTCTCTCTCTCCCTTCTTTCACCTTTACTCCCCTTCCCCCTCCTTTCCTCCCTCCTTTTCACTCCCTTCCTCCTCCTTTCCTCCCCCTTCCCATTCCCTTACCCCTCCTTTCCTCCCTCTTGTCACACCCTTCCCCATCCTTTCCTCCCTCCTCCCCACTCCCTTCCCCCTCCTTT
Organism: Palaemon carinicauda; assembly: GCF_036898095.1. Taxonomy (NCBI): domain Eukaryota; kingdom Metazoa; phylum Arthropoda; class Malacostraca; order Decapoda; family Palaemonidae; genus Palaemon; species Palaemon carinicauda. Next base: position 10,593,125 of record NC_090744.1, on the reverse strand, counting down.
CCTATTCCTTCCTCACTCCGTTCCCCTC
>NC_090744.1:10558097-10583097 GCF_036898095.1 Palaemon carinicauda | reverse complement strand
TTTGATAGCCATTGCTTCAGCAGTAGCACTAAGAAGGAAAAAAAAAAGAAGATCAAAGTGGACGAAGGATTGGCTACTAAAAAGAGAGAAATTTTCACACACCAACTTGCTTCTTGCTTTAAAATTAGAGCCAGATGACTGGCGCAATTATTTGCGTATGGATGAAGACACGTACATTGATCTACTGAATCGTGCCAGCCCTTTCATTACTAATGAAGATACAGCTATGATGAAGGCCATAACTCCACATGAAACACTGAGTGTCCGCTATTCCTTTGTTTCTGGCTACTTTATTGAGATAGTCTTTTGATTTAACTTTCCATAAAGCTGGATGAGCCCGATATGCATTTATGAAATCAAGTACGACTTCCTTCTCATTCTTGCTCTCATTAATGGCAGCCATTATTCATTTCTTTGATGATGTTTCCTCTAGCAGGTTCGAATAACAACTTAGGTTCGATGCTCGACACCCGTTCACACGTTCACACCGTTCGTCAAACAATGTAGCTCTGCCCACAAAAGTCAGGATGAGCCTGACTTTCATAGAGTCGTTCAACAAGCGCGCTCGACAAGCAAATAGCCCGTTTACACGCTCGAACATCAATTCAAACACAGGGTTGTCGAACCAGGCTCGACGAGCTGTTCGCCCGTGTAAACCCCGCTTTAGAGACATTGGAATAGGGCATGCTACAAATAAATGCAAAAATGTAAAAAAAAAAAAAAAAAATAAGAAATTTGAAAAATTCAAAAAGAATATAAAAGTAAAACACGTCTTTTGAATTGTTGATAGGTGAATATAAATCAATCGTTTGAAATTAAAAAAAAAAAAAAAAAAAAAAAAATTTATTCTAAAATAGAAAGAAATAGTTTTTAAATCAAAAGGAAATTCGTCGCCTATTCATATAAATGGGCAACTAAGTTAGCCGATTCACGTTAAGAGGTAATATAGCGCCTGCTTTTGTAAAAAAATGGATTTACATGATTTTAATTAACACACACACACACACACACACACACACATATATATATATATATATATATATATATATATATATATATATATATATATATATATATATATATATATATATATATATATATATATATATATATATACACACACACATATATACACATATATATATATATATATATATATATATATATATATATATATATATATATATATATATATATATCTATATATATATATATATATATATATATATATATATATATATGTGTGTGTGTATATATATATATATATATATATATATATATATATATATATATATATATATATATATATATTCTCGTATATCATCTCATCAACTGCAGAACAAAAGCCTTACTCGTCCTTCCATTCGTTTCTGTTTGTGATCTTTCTTTGCCAGTATATAACTGCAAATTTTCTTAGTTCGTCAATCCATCGTCTTCTCTTTCTTTGCCCGCTACACTGCAATCGTTACGGACCTCTTTTCATATTCATAATGCCCATCTAGTATCTGTCATTCTCATTATATGTCCTGCTTGTGTCCATTGTCACAGATCATAAAGATATCAAATCAGGTGATCTAGATAATGAAATTGGTATTTCTCTTGACAGAAGTGTTTATTTAACAATTAGTCATAGATAGACTAATGTGAATGAATGAAATCTTGAGAATATTAACAGAGGTGTTTACTCAATAATTCTTTTCTGGTTCACTTTGAATCAAGAGGAACACATCTCAACCTTAAGTTAATGGATCAAGTCTCTTCCCAGGTCTCCCAACAATGGAGGGGCCACAGAAACTCACTAAAGTTCATCTTTTCCTTCTTCTTTGTCCGCATCTTATACCACCTTTATGTGGGGTGGATGTTTCTGGCCAGCTTTCTCCATCTACCTCTGTCCCACACTTCATCACCGGTTAATCCCTTTGATCGAAGGTCATCCTTGATACAGTCCATCCACCTACGCTTTGATCTCCCTCCCCTTCTCCTTCCCTGTACCTCCATTTCCATCACTCTCCTCCCAATATACTGTTCATCTCCTCTCATGTCATGACCGTACCATCTCAGTCTACTTTCTTGGATTTTATCTCATAGTTTAACTCCTGAGGTGCCCTTAATTACCTCATTCCGTATCTTATCTCTTCTTGTCACCTCACATATTCATCTCAACATTCTCATCTCTGCCACATCCAGCTTCTTCTCTTCTGTCTTCTTTATTGCCCTTGTCTCCACTCCATACATCATTGCCGGTCTCACAACTGTCCTGTGTACTTTACCCTTCAACTTAACCCCTATTTTCTTGTCGCATAGTACTCCTTGCACTTTTTACCAATTCTTCCATCCAGCTAGTATTCTGTGGTTTATTTCTGCCCCCAGATCACCATCCTCTGCAACTGTTGATCCTAAATACTTGAAATTTTCAACTCTTTTCAATCTCTCTCCTTAAAAACTAACTTCCCCATGCTCCCCATTTTTCAATCTCAAATACTGTGTGTTTTTCCTGCTGATCTTAAATCCTCTATTTTCCATTTCTCTACTCCACTCCTCCAGTTCCTCTTCTACTACCTCTCGCCTACTGCTACATAGTATAACATCATCTGCAAAAGCATACACCAAGGAGACTGATCTCTAATACCTTGTGTTACTACATCCATGACCAGATCAAATAGTTAAGGGCTCAATGCAGACCCCTGATGTAGTTCCACCTTTACTGGGAAACTTTCTATTAGGCCTATACTGCTCTTAACATTTGCTTGTGCCCTCTCATACATATCTTGTGTGATTCTTACGTATTTCTCAGGGACTCCATTTTCTCTCATACATCTCCATAGCTCCTGACGTGGTACTCGATCGTATGCCTGCTCCAGGTCAATAAAAACCATATGTAATCCTTTCTGTTTCTCCCGAAGTTTTTTCACCATATGCCTCAAAGCAAATATCGCATCTACAGCCCCTCTTACAGACATAAATCCAAATTGTTCCTCACAAATTGTTGTTCAATCTCTGAGTCTCTACTCAATGATCTTCTCCCATATCTTCATAGTATGGCTTATCAACTTTATGCCTCTGTACTTGCCACATTCCTTGATGTCTCCCTTCCCCTTATAGATGGGGATGATTAGGCTTCCTTTCCTTTCCTCTGGCATCTTTTACTGATTGAAGATCTTTTGCATCAGGTCCCACAAGAAATCTATGCCTTCCTCTCGAAGACTCTTCCATACCTCTACTGGTATATTATCCGGTCTTGCAGCTTTACAATTTTTCATCTTCTTTACTGCTTGTTCTACTTCTCTTCTAATCACACCTATGGTAACTGCCTCGTTTGGGAGTCCATCTTCAAATACTGTTCTTGGGTTCTCCTCATTCAATAGTCTTTCAAAATAAGTTTCCCACCTTTTAATATCATTCTCTTCTGCTAGAACTATACCATTTCTTTCTTTTATTTACCTTATCTGCCTTAGGTCTTTAGATACAGCATCTGGGGCCTTGGCAATTCATAATATTTTTTTCTGTCCTTCTGGTGTTTCCATCTCTTTATAGACTTCATTTAATTTTTCTGCCTTCCCCTTTGCCACTGCTCTTGTCTCTTTCTTTGCCTCCTTATAGTTTTCTTTATCCTGCTCTTGTCCTGATAGATCTACCTTCTTCTTAGCTTCTTTCTTGGTTTTTACCCGTTCTTGCACCTCATCATTCCACCACCACAATTCTTTATCATTTGTGATTCTTCTTCCTGATGTCTTTCCAAGTACTTCCCCACTGATCCTTAGAATCACTTTACTATTCTTGGTCCACCATTCTTGTACATCCTCATGTAACCTAACTGCTTCCAGCAATCTTTCCTTAAACAAGACTCTCAGTTCTGCCTCTTTCAATTTCCACCACATATTCTTTGGGTCCATTCTCGTTTTTTTACTTCTCCTACAATTCTTCTCCACTGTTATCCCTACATCAAGACGTCAGTTGCCTTATGCACCCTTTCCAATGCCTTCTACAGGAGAGAGTCATCTCTGCTTTTAAAAAGTGCCTGTCCGTGATATATCTTTGAATTTGTTTTGTATAAGATAATTCATGAACTTTAGAGCCCAGCCACTGAGGGAGGGGGGGGGGAGCCTCAACTTGGGACCGGCACCAAGTTGAGACTGGCTTAACCCCCCGGCCCCCTCAGTGGCTGGGTTCTAAAGTTCATGAATTCTCTTATAAAAAACAAATTCAAAGATATATCACAGACAGGCATTTTTGAAAAGCAGAGATGACTCTCTCCTGTAGAAGGCATTGGAAAGGGTGCATAAGGCAACCTACACCTTAATGTGGGAATCACAGTGGAGAGGAATATATGTATACATTGTTAGTGTTGGTGGTCATTGCGCCACCTTTTTTTTTTTTTTTTTTTTTTTTTTTGTTAAAACAAAGACCCCACCAGCAAGGACTTGGTCGGCTAGCCACGAGCATTGGGACCCTACCCAGAGCCTCACCCACCCCCCAATCATCCTATACCAGTCTACTCCCTTTAAGGTCTCATTTCCAGACAGCCTTTATGGACCACGTGGCGGCATGTAGATCCCAGGAGAAGGAGGGAGGCGAGATGTGAAGGATGTAGGAACACGTGACCAAGCCTGACTAATAGGACAGCGGTCAGGCCAATTCCCGCTACCCCCCAATTGGGGGCCAAGTGGGGTTGAATCTATCCAGGGAAAACTGGGTCTTTTTTTTCGTTACTCAGCCTCGGTAAGAGTACCATCATCTCCCTTCACCCTCAAGACATCAGGGAGGCTGGACCTGACACCCTCCACAGGGGAGGAACCAGTCCTTTTTACTAAGGTAAGGTGTCTGATTTTGAGATCCTCATCATCCTTACCCAACCTCCCATCCCTTCCTTATCACATCCCATTTTTCCTTTTATCCTTTAAAGAAAGATCCTACCCTCTGAACCTTTTAACCTATTCCCTGTACCCAAACCACTTGTGCCGTTTGCTCCTAGTCTTAAGTAATTCATCCTGTGACAGTGTTGATTCCCATGTGTAGTGTTTAAATCCCTAAGCTTTGCACTTTCATTTAATTTGCTTAAAAGGTTTTAACCACACGACTTCATCGTGTTCCCAGCCTGTAGAAGTAAGTGCGCTGTTAATAATTTAACTTAATTCCCTTTCCAGGGAATGTGATTGCTGTGCTGAAGTCTCATCCACGGTCCATCAAACTCCACTGGAAGCTCGTCGTGACTTAAATTAAAATATAATTATATGTTATGCTCCCCTTTCTTTTATTAATTTTTATTCAAATATTATTGTAAATAAAACTATTTGTCGGTATCCCTTGTCTCATTTCCGACTGGCGACCTTTTCCATTGTTGTTTTTTTGTTATGGCCCTTGAGTCCCTTAAGCAAGGCCAGACTCGAACCACGGGCCCGTAACAAACTGGCGACCCTGCCAGGATTCGCTAAGGCAGTAATTTCAATTTATTGTTATTAACGTAAAATTCCCCCTTCTCCGTTTTTAGCGACTTGACGAACCTCAATTTCATTTCAAGTAAATTATGTTATCACTGGAGTTGGAACCGTGGAAGAAAACAGCAAAAGCATTCTATTTTCATTGTTAAAATTTTGTGTTTATTTGTGCGTGTGTTCGCACCGCGAACCCTTTTGTTTTAAAACCCACGTGGTAGAATTTAGTCCTATTGTTTAGCAGGATAGCCAACCGCGTGAGAAGAATTTGTGTTGTTTTTTTTTCTGAGTATTTATTATCACAGTGGTTAAAATTTCTTATTTATTAAATATATTGTGCATTATGTGAATGTGTTATTTTGTGTTTAACAAAAAAAAAGATAAGTGAAGTGAAATTTACGAAATTTTAGGACAAAAAAAAAAACGTGACAGGCTGAGCACGTGTTCATTTCAAAACGTGGCGAACCTGAATTAACTCATGCCACCGCCGTGTTTCCGAACGAAGGCAAGGTTTGTTATTGTTTGTTTTAATTATTGTTTACGAATTCTATGCAGACCCGAGATTTTAGCCGAATTATTGTACGTTGGTAAGTGATTCACGCACATATCAATCATTTAATTTTGTGCATGGAATATTTTATAATTTATCTTTAGTGCTAGGATACAGGCTAGTTTCATATCGAAACTCTTGGCTTACGATTCACGTAAACGTTTTACGGCAGTGAGACATAATTCTGTAGAGTAACGGTAAGCACACACGGCATTCCTTATTTAAATTTTATCTTTTGACAGTAAGGGTATGTAATTTCCTTTTGTTACGTTTTCGTGGGATATTATTTTTATGTACATTTTTGAAATGGATAATTTTCGTACGATTGTGTAAAATTGTTTACCTAAAGACAAGGGATATACGATATCACATTCAATTTCATTTTTTCAGTCAGGGTATAGTATCATTTAGATAAAATGTTTGGGAAGTGTAATTTCTTAAATTCATTTTCTTTACTAAAGGGAAAGTATGTAAAGGGGTTGATTTTCTTAGCGAAGCAATAAGCAAACTCAGTGACATTGTTTGTTTTATTTAATTTATTATATTTTAAGTATAAATATAAACTTTGCTTCAAGTCACAGAGTTGCAAGTGGTGTTGCAAGAACGCACCCACACATTTTACAAATCCATTTCTCATGTCTAGCATAGAAGGGTCACACATCGTGGAGATTCCATTTTTTTTCTTATAACTAGAATAGAATGGTCACATATCGTGGAGATTCCATTTTTTTCTTAAGACTAGCATGGAGGGTCACACATCGTGGAGATTCCATTTTTTCTTATGACTAGCATAGAGGGTCACACATCCTGGAGATTCTATTTTTTCTTATGACTAGCAAAGAGGGTCACACATCATGGAGATTCCATTTTTTCTTATGGCTAGCATAGAGGGTCACACATCGTGGAGATTCCATTTTTTTTATGACTAGCATAGAGGTTCACCCATTGTTGTGATTCCATTTTTTATGACTAGCATAGAGGGTCACCCATTGTTGTGATTCTATTTTTTTTATGACTACCATAGAGGTTCATTCACTGTTGTGATTCCATTTTTTATGACTAGCATAGAGGTTCACCTATAGTTGTGATTCCATTTGTTTTATGACTAGCCTAGAGGTTCACCCACAGTTGTGATTCCATTTTTCTTATGACTAGCATAGAGGTTTACCCATAGTTGTGATTCCATTTTTTATGACTAGCATAGAGGCTCACCCATAGTTGTGATCCCATTTTTCTTATGATTACCATAGAGGTTCACCCATAGTTGTGATTCCATTTTTTTTTATGACTAGCATAGAGGTTTACCCATAGTTGTGATTCCATTTTTTTAGGACTAGCTTAGAGGTTCACCCATAGTTGTGATTCCATTTCTCTTATGACTAGCATAGAGGTTCACCCATTGTTGTGATTCCATTTTTTTTATGACTAGCATAGAGATTCATCCATTGTTGTGATTCCTTCTTTTTTATTGACTAGCATAGAGGGTCATCCAAAGTTGTGATTCCATTTTTTCTTATGACTAGCATAGAGGTTCACCCATAGTTGTGATTCCATTTTTCTATGACTAGCATAGAGATTCACCCATAGTTGTGATTCCATTTTTTTTTTATCTCTAGCATAGAGGGTCACCCATAGTTGTGATTCCAGTATTTTCATGTCTAGCATATAGGGTCACCCATAGTTGTGATTCCGTTTTATCTATCTTGTCTAGCATAGAGGGTCACCCATAGTTGTGATTCCATTTTTTATTGTCTAGCACAGTTTTATATATATTGTTACTTGTTTTGGACGCATTGCAACCAGACAGCCTACGCACGCACCCATTGGCGTGCTCCCTGTTTTTCAAGTTAGGCTCCTGGTCAATTACGTGTAAGGCTTACTATTTGGTGATAGTTCTTTCTCGAGAGTCATTTTATACAGCCATTGTGCATTTTGCCCAGCTCCATCTTCATCCTTCCTTCCATAAGACTCTTGCGTAAGGCTAGAGTGTCTTTCCCCTCCGTGTAATTTCTTGCACGATCAAAATCGTACCTTGTGCTGTCGAGTTGTTCTGGTCGCTGTCTCCACAAAAATTTAGCAAAATGACTGCTGCTGAAATCAGTGCATTTGTGGATTTGGCAGAACGACAAGGCTATGAGGGAGAAGTATTGCGAAGGTATGTGCGAGAGCTCATGAATGAAGCCAAAACCCGGAAAAGAACAGAGCAAGAAAGGATGCGGTATGAAAGAGAGGGCGCATGAATTAAAAATGCAGGAGATGGACGCCCGATTGGCACAGCTCAAGAACTCGCCCCCTCAACGCAATGGTGCCAAAGTCCAGCAGGATAACTGCAGTGAGGTCCTGTGTATTGAAGGAGTCACCAAGGAACTCCCTACAGCTGAACTGAAAGCGACCACGTCCCAGCTCAGTAAGAAATGCGGACTAGGGGCAGTGAGTGATAGCCGTGAGGGCTACAACTTGCGTTTGGGTCAAGAGCCCATGAAGGTGGTACAGCAAGTGCCCCTCAGGTGCATGAAGGTTGCAAAGCCAGAGCCCAAAGGAGTGAGGATGCTTCCTGCAGGGGAAGACAAATTGTTCGGTGACATTGACCTTGGTGAAGTAGCTTGACTAAGTGAGGAGGCCCAAGAGACTTCCTCCTCCGGCAGTGAGTCTGAGCTTCGTACGCCAGAAGTTAATTTTGGTGAAGGTGTGCCACTTTCCACCACAGGGGATAGGGCTACTTCAAGCATCATGCAAGAGGTCTCAGAGGAGGGCCAGGGGTCTCCCTCTTCTCACCATGAGTCTGAGCTGAGTACCCGCAAATTCAATCCGGATGAAGCTGTGCCACTTAACACCACTGGTAATAGGACTAACTCAACCACCAGGCCAGAGGTCTCAGAGAAGGCAAGAGGCGAACCACCCATCAGCGCCGAGACAGAGCTCATCAAGTTCCAGCATTTGGATGAGAGGCTGGAAGACTACAGGGCACCTGCCTACTCGGACGAGGCTGGAAAAAGTATTCCTTTTCATGGTGTAGTGGTGTGGTATGTAGGTTCCCTGACCAGGAGTAAAGGCGGAAATCGTTTTCGATTAACAATGATCGATCGTTTCATGCGCTGCCTCGAAGCTGTGACAACTAGGTGTGCTTATGGCAATTATGTGGACCAAGAGTTCCCACTGACAGTCCTAACGGACCATAACCCAGCAACTTACTTGACTGAGCTACATAGGGAAAATGAAGGGCTCATGAGGTGGGGCATAGACCTCCAGAACTACAACTGGAAGGTCAAGCGCCTAAAGAGCTTAGATGAGAGAGATGTGGTCACCCGGCATTAATGCTCAGTGCACAGTGCCATGTCCCTAGCCTGTAGTCATGGTCAGTAGGTAAATCTAGTTTGTATGAAAAAAATTATAATTGGCCTTGGTGTCTCCCCAGGTAGATAAACTTGAGGAGCCATTTTGGCCTCATTAATTACATTTGATTTATTTTTATTGATTTCTTGAACAATCGCATGTTGTAATATGTCAAGTTATTTTAATTTTCATTTGTCCCACTGCACTAGGTCACTTAACTTTAATCATTTGTGGCATTTATATTTTTACTTTTGCATTTTTAATTTTTTTTAGTGGTTGCCTCACAGCCAGCACGCTTATTTCTATGAGGCACTTAAAGTTAATTTACTATCAAAATTAAGTAAAATTATGACCCTAGTTGCAGCTTAGAAATTAATTCATTATCATGGTGAAACTCACTGAGGGAGGACTCATTAAGGCTAGTGGCTTCAGACCTTGCTTGCAGAGTTCTTGTCCTGTTCTAGGACAAAATCTCTGCTAAAATGGGGTGCTGTTATTAATGGAGGTCATTGCACCACTTTTTTTTTCAAACAAAGACCCCACTAGCAAGGACTTGGTTGGCAGGCCACAAGTTTTGGGACCTTACCCAGAGTCTCACCCCCATCCAACCATCCTATACCAGTCTACTCCCCTTGAGATCTCATTTTCAGCCATCTTTTACGAACCACGTGACAGCGTCGAGATCCCAGGAAAAGGAGGGAGGCAAGATATGAAGGATGTAGGGACACGTGAAAAAGCCTAACCAATAGGACAGCGGTCAGGCCAATTCCCCCCCTACCACCAACAATAGAGGGCCAAGTGAGGTTGAATCTACCCAGGAAAAACTGGGTCTTGCTCTTCGTTACTCAGCCTCCGTGAGAGAACCATCATCTCTCTCCGACCTCAAGACATCAGGGAGGCAGGAACTTTGTACAAAGGAGGAACCAGAGTCCTTTTTACTAAGGTAAGGTGTCTGATTTTGACATCCTCATCATCCTTACCCAACCTCCCATCCCTCCCTAATCACATCCCAATTTTTCCTTTTATCCTTTAAAGAAAGATCCTAACCCCGAACCTTTTTATCCTATTCCCTATATCCCAACTATGTGTGCCGTTTGCTTCTAACCTTAATTAATTCACCCTGTGACAGTGTTGATTCCCACGTGTAGTGTTTACATCCCTAAGCTTTGCACTTTCATTTAATTTGCTTAAAGGTTTAAAACACACGACTTCGTGCTCCCAGCCGGTATAAGTAAGTGTTCTGTTAATAATTCAATTTATTTCCCTTTCCAGGGAATGTGATTGCTGTGCTGAATTCTCATCCATGGTTCATCAAACTCCATGCAAAACTCCTTGTGGCTTAAATTAAAATAGTTATCTGCTGTGCTCCCCTTTTATCAATTTTTATCTAATTATTATTGTAAATATACCTATTTGTCGGTATTCCTTGTCTTATTGCCGACTGGCGACCTTTCCATTATTCCTTTCCTTTATTACTGCCCAGAGTTCCTTAAGAAAAGCCAGACTCACAGCACGGGCTCATAACAATATATATATATATATATATATATATATATATATATATATATATATATATATATATATATATATATATATATATATATATATATATATATATATATATATATATATATATATATATATATGATAAATTTTGCACATTTAGATGTGTTTTTTCATATTCAAATAAGCCATATATTTTTGATACATTAATGTCTGGATTCTCTTAACGACCTCAGGATCAGAGCCCCTGGTGAAATCACACAGATACAAGAACTTGTGACCAACCAGGAGTCGAACCCTAGTCCGACAAACTTGTATAGACAGTGACTTAACCACTTGGCCACGAGTGGTTAAGTCACTGTCTATACAGGTTTGCTGGACCTTGGTTCGACTCCCAGCCGGTCACAAGCTCTTGTCTCACTGTGATTTCGCCTGGGGCTCTAATCCCGAGGTTGTTGAGAGAATCCAGACATTAATGTATCAAAAATATATGGCTAATTTGTATATATATATATATATATATATATATATATATATATATATATATATATATATATATATATATATATATATATATATATATATATAGATATTATATATATATATATATATATATATATATATATATATATATATATATATATATATATATATATATATATATATATATATATATGTAATGTATGTATATTATATATGCACATACATACTTTATATTTCTGCTTGTTATTCATATATATATATATATATATATATATATATATATATATATATATATATATATATATATATATATATATATATATATGTATATACAGGGTCTACATTTAGTCTCTTTACAATTTGGAAAATATTTTACAATTGCAAAAAAAGACAGACAAATATATGGAAAAAATATAACACCTGTCTATACTGGGAACAATTAGTTGCACAAAACACATCAAGTTTGCTGTACCATACCCTCATCAATGGTGGCAATAACATTCTTTTACTTGAGATCAGTGATGCCCCGTATCTTTTGTTCGATACATGATATTTCTAACATAGCTCCATGGAAGGAATTGCAAGGAAATGATATCTTGTGAGCGAGGTGGCCAAGGAATTGGGCCATCCCTGCCAACCCACCGGTCTGGAAATGTTCGATTAAGGACCCCACGCACATGCAGTTTCCAATATAGTGGTGTAACTCCTTGCTGGAAATTTCTGGGCAATTGAACGTCAATTTAGTTGTGGTGCAACATATTCAGTAAAAATGTCAAGCTAAACAACTCCAGTAAGTGATGTCCCATTGAATAAAAATGGACCAACGATTCAATTGCACACGATCCTATACCACACATTCGCCTTTGGACTATCTAGAATCCAGATGAAATTCCCTAAGCACACGGCGATGTTCTGATCTCCAGATTCTCACGTTGTGTGCTCATATTCCCTGAAACTTGAAAGTTGTCTTATCACTAAAGCAAACTCTGTTCCAGGGTGTCAAATGTTAACTATTCTTGTCTTGGTTTGTCATCTACTTCGAATGCCTGAATGAGTTCCATTTTATAGGTCGACTATTACGTACATAGGCTAAAACCAATAAATTTTATAATTAACTTTTTATAATCATAGACTTTATGGGATATGCCTTAACGAAGTGAGAGGGTTTGCGTATCGCCATGATCAACAAAGCTGTACTAGTCAGGGCCACCAATACTAGGTTTGCAGCAAGTAATCAGACGAAAATCTCCCACTATCACCAATCCCCACTGCCCAGCGTGTACTCCAGTGGTCTAAAAACGGCTGCATTTGTTGTTGTTCTATATATATGGATAGATATATAAATGAATACATACACATTTAAGTGTGTTTAAGATGACAATATCTATGGAGATGAAAATGAAAAAAATGCTCTATTTTTAATATCATAAATCTAATTTGAATAATAAATATAATTATAATTATAAAGTATTATAGCTAATGATGTCTACATTAGAAGAAACTCTTGGGGGTCATTAGAGATGTTGCAATAAAATGTCTAACTACTGTACTTTGAGCAATATTGTGTATATTCTGTAATAATTAATATGAAAATCCTCACTAGCTTACCCATATTTTCCATTTCAGATGTTTGAATTTTGCTTAGCGGACTGCAACTTCCTATCAATGTCATTTGGATCTGAGTAAATAAATCCCTTTCTGGTCATTTCCAAATGTTTGGAATAAACTTCAAACAGTTATCTGATGCTTAGTTGGAATTTTTGCAACATCGGTATCATTATCACGAAGTGTCCACAAAAACCAGTCTTCAGAGAATAATTGTATACTGTAAATTACATATACAATGCATTTCTCTTCCCGATAAAAATAAATGCAAGTTCTTTCAAATAGATCATTAAAGATGATTCAGAGAGAAGTTTCTTTTCTAAAAGCATTATTTTCGTCAATGTCCTTTTTAGAGACAAATACCTTTAGAATTCAGCTGTATAGTGTACGCTAGTGTGACACACGGGTGCCAGCGTACATAGTAACAACATTTCTCTTTTTTGTATATTTTATCCTTTGTATCTTTGCTCTCCTCTCGCACTGACAGCAACTTGTATTGACAGTAGCCTACTGACTAACAGAGACACGAGGCTTTCGTTTATTGTGTGATTGATGAGTTATCCCTCAATTTACCTTACTTTAAATGCCGCTTACTATCGAGTTTGGAATTTGTGAAAATAATTTGAAGTTTATGTCCATGATTAAAACTCTCCACTCTTTTTTATCTCTCTTGGCAATCATATAAATCCATAATATTTATGAAATAACTACAATGACTTTCCCCATTTAATGTCATTGATGACTTCTCTCATGTATAATAATTAGGCAAATTAAAATATGTAGAATTATAAATCTTCAAATTTACACCCTTGGCGTTTAGCTCATCTGAAGCCTACGCCTAATACAGTAACGAAACTCCTATAGGTTCATCCTGATCCTCCAGGAATATATTTTTTCACGTTTGGAAAATTAAGATTCCTAGATATAAACTAAAAAGCCGATTGAAAAAAATAAATAAATATTAGACATACACACACACACACATATATATATATATATATATATATATATATATATATATATATATATATATATATATATATATATATATATATACTGTATATATATATATATAAATATATATATATATATATATATATATATATATATATATATATATATATATATATATATATATATATATATATATTGCACATACACAGTACATACATGTATATATAGGAGAAACTTTCCTCTTTAGCTATGCTAAGCAGCCCTTCTAGGAGAAGGCCCCACCAAACCAAAGTCTAACCAATGTTCCCTAGTTTTGGATAATGCCCTAGTCTCTGTACCATATCCTTCCACTGTCTTGGATTAGAATTGTCTTGCTTGAGGGTACAATATAGTTATCAGTGGTATTTTCTTTCTCTTCCTCTTGTTTTTTACAAGTTTTTTATATTTTATAGAGGAAAGATCTAATTCAATGCTGTTACTGTTCTTAAAATATTTAATTTTGATTGTTTATTACTTCTCTTTTATTTCATTTATTACCTTGATTCCTTTCCTCATTAGACTATTTGTCCCTAACAATAATAATATATATACACACAATTGAAAACACTATTTGAATCCTTAGAGGTTAGGTTTACTTTATAGATATTGTCTAGAAGACTAACACACTGATAGAAATTCTAAAATGTATACTCAGTATGATTACGTCTGACTTTCTAAACAACTGGAAAGCATGGCGGGGGGGGGGGGGGGGGGGAGAAAGCAGACAACTGGGCGGGAATAGCCATACCCTATTAAAGAGATTAAAGTCTTCAAATTTAGTAGTATGAAAACGATGTTGGAAAAGAACTCTTAGTAAATTCTTAGAATTACGGTAAACTAAAAAGTACAAAAAACGCACAGAGTAAATACCTCTGCCAACATCAAACCCTCAATGAGCAAGCATTTTTATTGGTCTTCATTGGATAGACCCTAACAAATTTTTGGTTTTATCGGTTAAATGGCGATAAAAATTTTCATAATCTCTTTCCAGAGCTAATCTACTAAAGTGATTGCCAAAATCTACGAAAACCATGCGAAGGGTCATGATTTCTTCAACTCCAGCATTTTAAATACGACGCGGCAACTCACCCTTCATAAGTTTCTTTCCCCCAAAAAAGGTACATACATATTTTAATCTACACATCTTCGGTGACATGTTCTTTAAAAGCCACACGACACAGAAACAAACCGCACTAAAAATACTTTAACTGAGGTAACTGGTAAGTTTTGTATTTCCAACTCTAACGTTCACCCCTTTTCGTTTTTTAGAAATGGAATATGAATAACAATTGACAATTTCCAAATATCAAACATGCCTTTGAATGTGCATACTTTTATTGAAGAGCACTTTGAGGAGAATTAAAAACTTGATAATTTTTCCGTAAGATATTTATATATGATGTTAATCGTTTGAAAACTAAAGTGAAAAGTGGAGACTTGTAAATATGAAAGGAAAATGCACTCTTTAAAAGGGAAACTGGAGCTTCGCCGCTGTTTCAGAGAACTCAATCAAGCTGACGATAACAAATAAAACACTTATGGGAATAACTATTTCAAAAATATATTTGCCCTAAATCGAACTTGTGTACAGAATTTCCCAACAAAATTGTGAAATAAATAAATAAATCGCATGAATGAATACGATGTCAGATTTATTTTGGTGCTGTAGCTTGGAAGTGGAATGAGTGAAGAGAGCTCCCTCTTTCTTTTCACTTGAAAATCAGAAAAGGAATCATTTTTCTTATCACTTCTAATACTATTTGGGGACATCCAATTCACTCATACTTACTCATCACAGCAATTTAGTAAAGTAAGTGCACATATCCTCCTCATGCAACTTGATTACTTTGTAGCCACAAGGAAACATACAAACATATATATAAATAACAAATTCTCGCATGGATATAAAATGTGTAAATTCTGTTGAATGTACATGTATATGACTGTTCATTAACTCTATATTATATAAATAAATATATATATATATATATATATATATATATATATATATATATATATATATATATATCAATGTTAATGAATGCCACACACAGTAAATTTATAATTTAGTTAACACAATAGGTTAGGTACTGCAGTAAAACAGTTTATTTACCTTTATGCATGCAAATTCAGGAATACATTTACTAAATTGGCCATCAAAATGTTGATCGAGCCTAAATTAGGCAAAAATTATACCACATGACATTTTCCCCAAACGTTAATACATCTAGTCGGGGTTATACGCGAATTACATAAGCATTTTATAACCCATATTTTGTCAAAATGACCAGCGTTTACGGGAAATATTTGAATATTTCTAATAATGTGAGTCTTTTGTTTTTACTTTAACCTATTTTTGTATCTGACAAAATATTTGTTCCAATATAAAAATCATAACTACAAAATTGGTGAAATAAAAGTATATAAATTATATCCCTGAAGGGAAACACCACGAGATAATCGAAAACAATCAAGGAATCAGAAAACTACTGACGCTATTTCAGGGAAAAGGTCACCTCGAACTGTTCTCATTAAAACTTTGTCTTTTTGCCACAAATATTTACTCGTAGATTAAGCCCCTTGTGTTGGGTTCAGCTCTGCCATTTTGCCAGCGTTTCGGCTCGTTCTAAACATTATTTTACATATCTACTACGCTTGCAAGGATGTGAAGCGTGTTTTTTTTTTTTTTTTTTTTTTTTTAGTGTGTACATGGTTAAGGGATATTCTCTCGTATCTTATAAATAGGCCCTCCGCGGATTGTGTGTGCAGTTTTAATGTAAATAAACACATAGATGTAGAATAAAGATTTATTTGTTTTAGAGTTTTCGTCAATATCTTACGCATGTATGTATGAATTTATTCTCTTGTATTGGCATTGGTGCGAGAAAGATTTTCGGTTACCTAAATTAACAAAGAGGTGAAAACGATTGATTGATTGATTTAAGGTTTTCAGGCATCCTGACATCTAAGGTCATTGACGCCGATATCATTTAGTTTATATATACAAAAAATAAACATTATTCAATTAAAACCGTAAAAGTTAGATGTCATTATAAACGTTAGATAGTTTTCAGAAGACCTGCTTCTGAAATAAATCTAAAAATGCCACTTGCATAGTAGGACACATCATGTCCAAAAATCTTGGCAAGGATGAACCGGCCACCCTCACCTCGAGCCTCAAACAAATATCTATTCTTTAATGGCTATTGACACTAGACTGTTACCCAGCATAAAACTAAAAGACTCCTTCTCCGGGGAAAAAAAAAAATCCTGAGTGACAAGTTTTTTCGATTAGTTTTTCATCTGATGTAATATATATATGTATGTATATATATATATATATATATATATATATATATATATATATATATATATATATATATATATATATATATATATATATATATATATATATATATATATCGATATAGATATACATATATATCCTGAAGGATATTAAAAAAAATGAGAAAACTTAACAAATCCTTGGCTACACAAGGAGGGATTTCGATTGGATGTTAGTTTTTAGTTATAAGAAAGGATGCTAAAGGAATTTAGGTGTTATGGAAGTTATGCAATTAAGTCGTTAATGGTCTCTGCTTTTCATGGTTAAACACACACACACACACTATATATATATATATATATATATATATATATATATATATATATTTATTTATATATATATATATATATACATATATATATATATATATATATATATATATATATATGTATATATATTATAATATATATATATATATATATATATATATATATATGTATATACGTATATATATACATAAATATATATATATATATATATATATATATATATATATATATATATATATATATATATATATATATATATATATATATATACATATATATATATATATATATATATATATATATATATATATATATATATATATATATATATATATAAATATATATATATATATATATATATATATATATATATATATATATATATATATAAATATATAAATATATATATAAATATATATATATATACATATATATATATATATATATATATATATATATATATATATATATATATATGTATATATATATATATATATATATATAAATTTTATATAAACACACATAAGCACATATATGTATATATATATATATATATATATATATATATATATATATATATATATATATATATATATAAATTTTATATAAACACACAAATATGTATAAGTATATATACATATGTGTATATATATATATATATATATATATATATATATATATATATATATATATATATATATATATATATATATATATATATATTATATACATATATATATAACTTAATGAAAAACTAACATATCTAAAACCATGTTTCAACGCCATACTGTTCTCTCTATCCCAAGATAGTGGAGGGCTATATGGCAAGGTTACAGACACTAACGGAACTAACGAGACTGAGCGGGACTCGAACCCCCGTCTGGCAATCACCAGGCAGAGACGTTACCAATCAGGCCACAACAACCTATATGAGAGTTTCTTATCAGAGATGCAACAGAATAACTAAATGAGATCATGTGCTGGTATACAAAATGAGAGAGAGAGAGAGAGAGAGAGAGAGAGAGAGAGAGAGAGAGAGAGAGAGAGAGAGAGAGATGCTATCTGATGTACATACAATTCAGGGTAGTTGAAAATATTCTTTATTCTATACTGGGGAAAGTAGAAGTAGATATTCTTTAGTGAGGAGGAGTATGAAAGTGAATTTTGAGTAAGACAAGAGGAGTAAATAATAATAAAATTCCATAGAACGATTATTCTTTTAAAATTTCTATTATGGAAAGCAAGATTGAAAACCATTAACGAGAATACTCATTAAAGTTGACTATTGAGTAAGACACGTAGGTAAATAATGATAAAAAAAAAGTTTCATAGAACGATTATTTCACAAAATTTCTATTGTAGAAAGCAAGATTGGAAACTTTTTATCACTATTACTTGCTAAGTTACAACCCTAATTGGAAAAGTAGGATGCTATAAGCCCAACGGCTCCAAAAGAGAAAATAATCCAGTGAGGAAAGGAAATAACGAAAAACTACAAGAAAAGTTTAAGAATAGAAATAATATTAAAATAAATCTTTCATATGTATCTAACAAGAATGCTTATTTAAGTGACTTTTAAGTAAGCTAGGGGGTGATGAAAAAATTGTAGCATTTACCAAGGGATTGCAAGAGAGTATATAATAAAATAAAGTTACATAGAATAATGAGTTTGTAAAAAATTTCATTGAGAACAGCAGGATTGGGAGCCTTTAGCGAGAAAGCTAATGAAAGTGACTTTGGTAAGTTGGGTGAGTAATAAAAAAAAAAGATTGTTACCAAGGAACTGCAAGTGAGATACTGCAGTATGCTAGTGAAAGTGTGAGTTATAGACCAAAGTGGAGTCTTTTCATAATGGCCTGGGGATGGAATGGGTGGCAGGGATAGTTTCATTCTATAGTTAAAAGGGATAAAGACAAAGACAAATGTTAGGATTAAAGTAGCATGAAGCATACTGTACTAAACCAAGAGTTTTATAAGGTGACATTAAGGCCAATAAAGTCAAGACAGATGACCAAGCTCACCAAAAAACATCTGTTTGATAAGACCTGGGAGATCATTAAGCCTATTTGATACGTTCCTACGTAGCAATCTGTTAGGCGAGAGTTCGAGACGGAGTTAAACTCGATAGTTTTTTTCGTAATGTCTACATAATTGGAAAACTTCCTGCCTGGTAATTTTTTGGACTGGGATTCAAGACCCGCTATAGCTCGATAGTTTTTTTTATAGTCTGTAACCTCACTATCCTTTTGAGCTAGGGATTGGGTGGTTTGGGAGAGCCCTAAGGTCTGCCAGCAGCCATTGTCTGGCCCTCCCTGGTCGTAGCATGATGGAAAGGGGGCTTGGGTGCTGATCATAGTATATGTGGTCAGTCTCTAGGACATTGTCCTGTCCCTTACCTATGCGATTAATGAACAACTTTTAAACCTTTAAAGTGACTGATTGTTTCTTGTAGTGTCTGCAACCACACCATCCTTGTGAGCTAAGGATAGGGGGGTTTGAAAGAGCCTATATGTCTTACATGGTGAGTCATCAGCAGCCATTGCTTGGCCCTTCCTAATCCTAGCTTAATGGAAAGGATGCTTGAGGGCTGAACATATGTATATATGGCCAGTCTCTAGGGTACTGTCCTGTCCCTTGTCTCTACCATTAATGAGGAACTTTAAAAGAGAACTCGAGAAGTTGGACAGCAAGATAGAGGGATAGAAGCTGGAACAGGTGAAGTGAACTAAACACTAGGTGTAACTATGAGCCAAAGAGAGAAAATACCTTTAAAAACGTATACAGTGAAGCATTAAGGTGTACTGACGAATACACACCCCTCCAGAAGAAAAATTTTGTATTTGAAGTGTTTTTAATGAAAACAAATAAGTGAGAAGGTTGCTAGTCATAATGAAAAGGTTATAAGGGCTTACATAGACCAAGGAAAAGCTTAGGATCGAATCCTTCGAGAGAACATCCCCTTGAATCCAAAGACAAAATTCCGAAAAAGGATACAGTTGACTCTTACATCGACCTTCCCGAAGACTTATCGGAGTCTCTGAATTCCTGTCTGAATTCCCAAAGATAACAATTGGCTATTACGAACCAACTGACTGCCGTTAATTTCCTCGACTGCTGGTTTTAAAACTCCCAAAAAGGATGCTGCTGGCTCATAGGACGAGATTCTTACTTGCTAAGCTATAAGGCTATTTGGAAAAACAGGAAGCTTTGAGCCCAAGGGCTCCAACAGGGAAAATAACCCAGTAAGTTAAGGAAATAAGGTTGAAGATACAGTAGTGTGCCTGAGGCATGCCTGAGTGTACCCTCATGCAAGAGAAATCTAACCAGACAGTGGAAAACCATCGTACAGAGGCTATGACACTACCCAAAACAAGAGAACAATAATTTGGTTTTGGAGTGTACTAGAAGAGCTGCTTACCATAGCTAAGGAGTCTCTTCTACTCATACCAAGAGGAAAATAGCCACTGAACAATTATAGAGGTTTAAAGATCAGTCATGAATGGCAATGGCAAGAGACAGGACAGTGTCCTAAAGACTGACCATATATACATATGATCAGCTCCCTAGCCCCCTCTCCATCAAGCTAGGACCAAGGAGAGCCAGGCAATGGACCAAGGCCTCTCCTTCAAGCTAGAACCAGACAACGGCTGTTGATGACTCAGCAGGTAGCCCTGTAGGCTAACCCAAACCCCACCATTCCTAGCTCACAAAGATGGTGAGGTCAAGGACATAAGAAGAAAATTATCCAAATTGATTGTGCCTCGAACTCCCGTCAAAAATAATGCTAAACGCGGACATTTCCAGTAGGATACCACAAGGGATACTATTAACACCTAGGGGCTAGGGTTAAATTCCAAAAGGGCTCTGTTCATCAGGATACCATGAAATTCAGTTTTGAAATTATCGACCATTCCAAAAGGGCTCTGTTCATCAGGCTACCACGAAATTCAGTTTTGAAATTTTCGACCATTCTGAAAGGGCTCTGTTCATCAGGCTACTATGAAATTCAGTTTTGAAATTTTCGACCATTCCGAAAGGGCTCTGTTCATCAGGCTACCATGAAATTCAATTTAGAAATTTTCGACCATTCCGAAAGATAACTATTGTCTTCCGCAACAAAATTAATAAATAATTGTTGTAAGCCTGTTTAAAAATGAGAGTAAATTAATTATAGTTGTGGTGGCATATTGGAAACGTCCCTGTCTGACGAATGCCATTATAGGATTCGAGTCCAGCTCAAGCTTGATAGTTTCTCGTAGTATCTACAACCTAACCATCCTTGTGAGCTAAGGATAATGGGTTTCTGAGACCTTACAGGCCTGCCTGCTGAGTCATCAGAGGCCATTGCCTGGCCCTCCCTGGTCCTAGGGCGCTAATCACAGGTATTTAGGATCACTTTCTGGGCACTACCATCCCTTGCCTCTGCCATTCATGAGAAGCCTTTAAATCTCTAATAAGAGAACATCTTTAGTTTAAAGGAATAACATATCTCAGAACTAAAGGGGCACTCAGTAGAGTGCAGACTCTTGCCGCGGCAACTTATTTTTCGACCTTTTGCTCGACCTTGACCTTTGACCTTAACATGTATTAATTGGCGTGGATTTTCACAAACAAATATGAACCAAGTTTGAAGTCTCTGTGACAACGATGTCTAAACTAATGGCTGATTACGTGAATTGGACATTTTGCTTGACCGTGACCTTGACCTTCCAAAATTTAATAATTTCCTGTTTTTTCATAACAGTTAATCCCTGCAAGTTTCATTACGATTAAAATTATGGCCAGAAAGCTGTTCACAAACAAACACACAAATACGCCCTGCAAGTTTCATTACTCCATGATTAAAATTGTGACCAGGAAGATGTTCACAAACAAACACACAAATACACAAAACAGGGGGTAAAACATAACCTCCTTCCAACTTCATTGTGCGGAGATAAAATTTGCCTTTAGATTTCAAGAATTCCTTGGTCAGAATTCCTAGCTGACGCAGCAAATTTCGAGTCTGTGTCCAATCACCTCAAGAATTTCTGAGCATCATGCAGCGTGGATAAAGGAGGTCTCAAATTTGCATAGATTTGCATATTGCCTTTATTTTATTTTGACCGATGATTCGCCAGATACTGAACGTGTATGATTGAGGAATTCTATCTTTTTATCGTGTTGATTTGCTTGAATTAAATAACGTTGCTGGGCAAGTTCTACATAACAAATAAAAAAGTCTTATGGATCCCTCATGTGGTCTTGTGTGTTAAGTTTTGTACTGGAAATAATTGGGTTTTACTCCTTTTTAATAAATGGCACATGTGTTAAGTTTTATTCCGGAAACAAATGGTTTTTGTTCCCTTTAATAAATGAGTCTTACGTATTACGTTTTATAATACAAATAAATGGGTCTTATTCTCATTAATAAATGAGTCTTACGCATTAAGTGTTATACTGCAAATAAATGGGTCTTGTGTGTTAAGGTTTATACTGCAAATAAATGGGTCTCCTGTGCTAAATTTTATACTGGTAATAAATGGCTCTTATACTAATCAATCAATACAGTAGTCATATATAGAAGAGAAGAAGATGGATGTGGCGGAGATGAGAATGTTGAGATGGATGTGTGGGGTGACAAGAAGAGATAAGATACGGAATGAGGTAATTAGGTAATTAGGGGTACCAGAGGAGTTAGAAAACTATCAGATAAGATCCAAGAAAGTAGACTGAGGTGGTATGGTTATGTCATGAGATGAGATGAACAGTATATTGGGAGGAGAGTGATGGAAAGGGAGGTAAAGGGAAGGAGAAAGAGAGGGAGACCAAATCAAAGGTGGATGGACTGCATCAAGGATGACCTTCGATCAAAGGGATTAACCGGTGATGAGGTGTGGGACAGAGGTATATGGAGAATGCTGGCCAGAAACATCGACCCTACATAGAAGTGGGAAAAGAAGCAGACAAAGAAGAAGAAGCCGCCTTGTGATATAATATTAATTTCAGGATGAAAGTGATAGCTTTATGTTCTCCAACTTCGTTACGATCTATGGAAATAAACTGACTATAATAGGCTGGGTGCCAGTGAAATAACTATACTCAATGTCTTTTTTTTTTTTTTTTCATGAGGCGCATTTGCACTGACTCGCAGGGGTGCCCCTTTAGCTCGGAAAAGTGCCCTACTATCTGATTGGTTAGAATTATCTTGTCCAACCAATCAGTGATCAGGAAAATTTTTCCGAGTGAAAAGGGCCCCCTTGAAAGTCGGTGCAAATCTGCCTCACTAAAAAGAATTGACTATAGTCAATCTCAGGTCGAAGATTGAACCCTTTTCTAACCAGAAGGACATCATCGATTTGTCATCACCATATAAAGACACACTGATATTCTGTAAATCTTTAGAATCTCTGAAAACAATTAGACTTTCTGCTTAGCATTTGGGAGATAATGACTGGATCAAGTAAGTCTTGAGCTTCATACTAGATTACTCAATTCCTTCAAAGAAACCAAGACATTTCTATTATGTTAATTATCCACTAGAGGAAATTTCTGTTTATGTTCTACAATTTTATGTTTATACTAATTTGTGGTAAGAGGGACCCATCAGATCGAGAAAGAATATTAATACTATCAGTTAGTCGAAATTATGTAAAGCAGCAACAGGTGGACAGTGGAAGATGAAAAAGCATATACTACTATTCATAACACTCTGCCATCTCTTCAAATCTAAACAGTTACCTACTCTCCTGAACAAACTAGGTCATTGTAAGTCCTATACTTATACTCTTAAATTGGGAACTGTCCTAGCAAATCCATAGTTGAAGGAGTTTCAGTAATCAGTAACAGTGATGTGGTTAAGGATCAGCCTGATGGAACAGTGTTTCATGGCGACTGGGACAACTTTGGTCAGCTGGTGTCTGATGTTCATGGAGCTGGATCAGCTCACGCTGTTGGAATCTACATGCAAGATTTTGGATTATGTAAAGATGATGTCCTCAAATCAGTCCCTCGTATGTTTGAACTCATTCCTGATTCCCATCCGAAGAAAAAGCAAAGAAGATTCAAAAGTTCAGTTGAAGAGTTACTTCGGATGTTGGAAAATTCGTATGTTAGGACATTCGTATGTAGGGTTCCACTGTACTTATACTCTTAAATTGGGAACTGTCCTAGCAAATCCATAGTTGAAAGTGTTTCAGTAATCAGTAACAGTGATGTGGTTAAGAATCAGCCTGATGGAACAGTGTTTCATGGCGACTGGGACAACTTTGGTCAGCTGGTGTCTGATGTTCAAGGAGCTGCATCAGTTCACGCTGTTGGAATCTACATGCAAGATTTTGGATTATGTAAAGATGATGTCCTCAAATCAGTAACTAATATGTTTGAGCCCATTCCTGATACTTAACGAAAGAAAAAACAGAGAATATTCAAAAGTCTGGTTTGAGAGTTTGCATCAAAGCTATAGATTTACAAGACTGATTTTTTCTAGATTATTGTTTCTTGTCAT
>NC_090744.1:10548097-10553097 GCF_036898095.1 Palaemon carinicauda | reverse complement strand
AATAATAATAATAATAATAATAATAATAATAATAATAATAATAAATAAGGATAATAATAATAATAATAATAATAATAATAATAATAATAATAATAATAATAATAATAATAATAATAATAATCTTCGATGCAATATAGGAACCCGGAGCCATCCGGAGAATTGATGATTCCGAAATGTCGCCAGGAATTTGAAAGTCTCCAGCGGCAACAATCGTTTTTTTTCAAAATAATGCTGATACAGGCCCCAGTATCTGAGTGATTGAATATGACTTACATAGTAAACAAAGCGATTTCACAGTTTATGGATATCATCGGGACCCTTACTGGAAAATTGAACTGGCCTCAAATGGCAGATTCGGCCCTTCTAGAGCAGACGTTAAAACTTCAGAGATAGCTGCGAGCTCTTCTGGAGTCACGGGTTTTCAAATGGTTTTCATGGCTACTCCCAGAGGCGCCGCGCTTTGAAGACTGCCCAGCAGTCGCCTCTCAGGATGGATTCCTCGGCAGGTGGCTGCGGCGCTGTCCTTGGGTTGGGGGCTTGTGGAAAGCCCGCGAGGAACTACAGCGGTGCGAACTTGGTTTGCGTCAGATGAGGAGAGAAGCTTTAAGATTCAAAGATGAATTGCAATCAACGTGGTTCGTTGGCAAGCTTCTCCACGAATTTGACTTGGGACAGAGGATGGAAGAATCCCTTCCTATTGGAAATAGGAACTACTACATCGGCATGGCTGCTGCTTCCGCCATACTCGGCGGGATTATGCTTGCCTGGAGGAGGAGGAGGATGGCTGAAGAAGATGTGGACAGCAGCTCTTTGGAAGAATATGTTCCAGAAATGGAGCATGTATGCGAAGATCTGTTGGACGGAAATTAACTGGAAATGGAAACCGATCAGACTACTCTCTTGCAAAATCTCAAGGATGAGAATGATGAGTTACAAAGACAAATTAAAGAAATGGGAAGAATAGTAGAAATGAACAAAAAACTGCAAAATGAACAAGTAAAGGAATTGAAAAATGTGGTAGGTGAATTAAAGACAGAAAAAGATAAGCTGGAATCTGAGTGCGACGGAAAAGACATCCAGAGGAAGGAACATGAAAATTTTCTGGAAATTCTCAGGAAAGAGAATGCAGAAATGAAGAAAGAACAAATTCAAAACAGAGAACAAGTCAACGAATTGAAAAATGAGGTAGATGAATTAAAGACAGAAAAAGAAAAGCTGGAATCTGAGTGCGTCGGAAAAGACATCCAGAGGAAGGAACATGAAAATTTGCTGGAAATTCTCAGGAAAGAGAATGCAGAAATGAAGAAAGAACAAATTCTAAACAGAGAACAAGTCAACGAATTGAAAAATGAGGTAGATGAATTAAAGACAGAAAAAGATAAACTGGAATCTGAGTGCGTCGGAAAAGACATCCAGATGAGGGAACATGAAAATTTGCTGGAAATTCTCAAAAAAAGAGAATGAGAAAGGGAAGAAAAATCAAATTGAGAAAACAGTAAACCTAAATAAATTGAAAAATGAAGTGGGTAAATTAAAGGCAGAAAAGACAAAATAGGAATCTGAATGTGTCCAAAAAGAGCTTCAGAAGAAGATACTGGAAAATTTGCTGGAAAGTTTAAGAAATGAAAAACAAAGTGGAAATAAATGGAAACGGGAATTTGAAGAACTGAAAGAAGAAAAGGAGAAACTTGAAGCAAAGTTGGTGCAAGATTATGAAAAACTAGAATTTTTCTGCAAAATAAAAGACCTCGAGATAATGGAAAAAAAAATGATTGCTGAAAAGTTTGAATGTGAAAATAAAGAAATTAAAAAGGTGCAAAGTGAGAACACGGAACAACTGAATAAATTGAAAAGTGAACTTTGTGAAATTAAGGCAGAAAAGAAGCTAAAAGCTGAGAAGGAGGAAGTTCGTAAAAGCGAGAATAAAGATGAACATAAGAGGAAAAGCTTATTAATGGCTGGATTAAGTGCGCAGATGAATAATAGGCCCAAAGAGGCTGTAGATATCTTCACCCAAGCCTTGACTGTGGAGACTGACGACGAAGGAACGGCTCTTCTGCATGTCCTTCGAGCTGAAGCGAACGCAGCCACTGTGAAGCCTCCTAATATGGATATTGTATTAGACTGCTCCATGGCCATCGAGAAAGGATGTGAAGGATGGAAAGCGTACATGTTACGAGGGCGGTACCTCGTCAAACTCGGCATTTTCGACGCGGCCCTGAAGGACTTCGAAACGGTGAAAGTGAAGAAAAATGAGAAATTTTTCAAAAATCGTTGAAGATACTAAGGCACTGCGGAAGGAATAGGAAGAAAAAGGATACTATGAGATCCTGGGTTTGGAAAGGACAGCCACGAAGGCAGAGGTTATAAAATCCTTCAGGGACCTGTCCATGGCGTTCCAACCAGACAGACATCGGGACAAACCCAAATTCCTACAGGAGGCATTCGAGGAGAAGTACAAAAAGGTGGTCAACGCAAAACTGATTCTGGTGAACGAAAGGAACCGAAGAGATTATGACGAAGAGCTACGCCATCAGGAGGAATATGAACACTGGGAGAAGAGCGGCGGCCAGTGGAATCGTCAGGAGCCAGGGCAGTGGAACCACGGGCGGCAGTACCATCAAGGACGCCCCAGATGGGAAGAGCATAGGCAGTACAATCAAGGGTCAAGAAAGGAGCAACATCGTCAAGGGAACAACCACCGATATTATTATTAAGGATATCGCAATGAGTAAAGGAACGATCATTGCAGTTTAGTGCAGTGTGCATGAAAAAAAAATGAAAATTAAAAAAAAAAAAATTTAAAACTAAAAAAATCCCCAAAAATATAAAACCAAAAAATCCAAAAAAAATGAAAAACCAAAAATCCAAAAAAGTTAAAAACCCCAAAATAAATATATATATATATATATATATATATATATATATATATATATATATATATATATATATATATATATATATATATATATATATATTTATATATATATATACATATATATATATATATATATATATATATATATATATATATATATATATATATATATATATATATATATATATATATATATATATATATATATATATATATATATATATATATAGTGGAAACATATTTTTAGGATAGGTTTCAGTTGAATTCTTCAGTTTAGTGCTGTGAACCGAAAAAAAAATGTGAAGTGGAAACTAATTTTAGAATAAGTTTCAGTTGAGTTTTAGTTTAGTTAAGTTTTAGTTTAGTTTTGTATGGAAATAAGTTTTCCTGTAATAGCCATTGAGAGATGGACAGTCAATGCCGAGTGGAGTTTGGCCTTCCAGACCAAATGGAATAATCTACAAGATGGATTCAGCAGAGGGAAGAAGTCCCACTTGTTTTGGATTGCAATGTTCCATGATAAAGATTCACTTGTACTGTTTCTTTATCAGGTGGACAGATGCAGAAGAAACAAGTATGACTTCTTTTAGTACGCTGTGTCCCCTCAAGAAGATTCCATTATCCTGGAATAGTGGATCAGGAAAATGTTTAGTTGTAAACAGGAAAAAAAAATAGGAAATGGCAGTTTAGTGCAATTGAACATGAAAAAATGAAAACACAAGAAAGATTAAAAAATAAGGAAAAAAAAAAAACCGTGGAAGAATATTTCTAGAAAAAGTTTCAGTTAAATTTTCCAGTGTAGTGCTCTGAACATAAAAAAAACTAAAAATCTAAAAAAATAAAAAAAAAGAAAAATCCAAAATAATATAAAAAAAAATAAAAAAAAAAGATAAAAAATAAAAAATCCCCCCCAAAAAATGTATAATGGAAAATATTTTTAAAATAAGTTTCAGTTGAGTTTTTGCTTTGTTTAGTTTTTGGTTATAGTTTTTAGTTTGGTAAGGAAATAAATTCTCTTGTAATTGCTATTGATAAACGGACAGTCAATGCCAAGTGGAGTCCGGCCTTCCAGATGTAAATGGAATAATCTACAAGGTGGATTCAGGAGAGGGAGGAAGTCCCACTTGTTTTGGATTGCACTGTTCCTTGATAAAGATTCACTTGTACTGTTTCTTTATCAGGTGGACCGATGCAGAAAAAACAAGTCACTTCTTTTAGGATGCTGTGTCCCTTCAAGAAGCTTCCATTGTACTGGTGTAGTGGATCAGGAATAGCTTTAGTGAGAAAAGATGTAGACAAAGAAGAAGAAGAAGAAGACAGTAGTCATATATATTAAGTTTTACACAGGATATAAATGGGTCTGGAGGTTTTCCTCACATTGATATGCATCACCACCATCAGACTAATAGAAAAAAAAAATCCTCAGATTCTTTTTTTTATTTAAACTAAAAACCTCTGGTATTTTGACAAATGCGTGTCATGCTTGGTTGGTTTTTACGATGAGAGAGTAATGCAAGAATATAGATACTCAAATCTAAAGATATGTGGTATAAAAACCTAACATTTGATGAAATAAGACAGAGAGAAAATTTTTTTTTTCAGTGAAGTCGACACTAAAAATATTACTGGATTATTCAATTAATTAATTAATTTCTTTTTTTGCGTTATAATTTTCCATAATATGAAATAAGCTAGAGAGGAATAAAAATATGTCTTTTCAAGAAATTCGACTCTAAATATATAACTAGATGATTTAAATGTTTTTCTTTTTTTTTATTATAATTTTCCATAATCTAAAATAAGCTCAGTGGAGAAAAAAAATACGCCTTTTCAGAAAAGTCGACACTAAATATATAAGTGGACGATTTAAGCTTTTTTTTTTTTTGGCGTTATAATTTTCCATCATCTTAAAAAAAATAGGTTTTTCGATCAATTTTAAGTTCTGAAACTTTTTGTTATTGAAAGATTTTCTGCATTATAATTTTCTATCACCTTTCAAAGAAAAAGAAAATTTCGATCAATTTTTAAGTTTTGAAACTTTTTTGTTTTATCCAGGCTTCCTGGGATAGGGATCTGAAATACCTGGTTTGTTTTTATTTCAAAATATTAAAAAACAAATATA
>NC_090744.1:10543097-10545597 GCF_036898095.1 Palaemon carinicauda | reverse complement strand
CTATAAGCCCAAGGGCCCCAACAGAGAAAATAGCCCAGCGAGGAAAGGAAACAAGGAAAAATGAAATATTTCAAGACTAGTAACAACATTAAAATAAATATTTCCCGTATAAACAATAAACACTTCAAAAAAAAAAAACAAGAGGAAGAGAAACTATATAGAACTGTGTGCTCGAGTGTACTCTCAAGCAAGAGAACTCTAACCCAAGACAGTGGAAGACCATGGTACAGAGGCTATGACACTACCCAAGACTAGAGAACAATAGTTTGATTTTGGAGTGTTCCCCTTTAAAAAAAAATACCAGTAACAACAGGAGATATTTCATAAATAAACTATAAAAAGACTTATGTTCACCATAAAAACTTTTGCTCCCAAAATTCCCCTCAAAAAGTAGACTAACTCTTTTTTATCATAAAAATTGGCCAAACACCAGATATGTCGCAAGTCATGTCTGAGACCTTAGTCCTGCAGTGGACTGCATTTGTTGTTGTTGCTGTAGCTATTGTGTGTATATATATATATATATATATATATATATATATATACACACATCTATATATATATATATATATATATATATATATATATATATATATATATATATATATATATATATATATATATATATATCCACTAATGGCCAATTATCATATCCTGCATCTTAGCGCCTAAAAACCTCCAAGTCCTTCCAAGGGACGAAGCAATATGAAACTATCGCTCAATTCAGAGAAAAATTACTTATTTCATTGAACGAGATAGAGTGAAAACATCGCTCAATTCCGAGGAAGAACAGAGGGTCCCACAGTCCGAGTTCTTTGGAAATAACAGGTTATTCTGAGAGCAAATCGGACAGAAATCACTTGGGAATTCTCATTCATAATAATAATAATAATAATAATAATAATAATAATAATAATAATAATAATAATAATAATAATAATAATAATAATAATAACTTGCTACTTGATTATAATGTCACTCCAAGGGTTGCACATTCCTTAGTTAAGAGAAATAATGAGTCTCACATATGAACGGAATGTGTTCAACATCCTCTATGAACCTGAAATTGAGCGTGTGTGTGTGTGTGTGTGTGTGAACAGGTTTGTACAAATGGGTCTAACCTACATATTCATTAGGTTTCCCTTTCCTCTTCAAATAAATTCGTTCAGTTGAGCGTAGTGTACAGTGCCACATAGATCAAAGCTCTCAATCAATACATCTACGTTTGACATTGCAGAAACCGTGACTTTGGCAATTTCTCCATGAAATACTGGTTTTTGGTCATAGCATGCTATAGTAAACTACCCCAAACATATGCATAAAACATCTAAATCAAATGTCAAATTTGACCTTGACCCTCATTTTCAAGGTCATATGGCTATTTCATGGAAAAAATTTGACATGGGCCAGATGTGATGTTTTATTGTCAACCCACACCCCATTCGCACATGCTTCTTCAGAATATGGGGTCATATTTAACTCGTGACCTTCACACGACCTTGTAAGTGCCCATTGTCTTCAAGTTCAAAGGTCAATTTCTCTATATTTGTCATTTTTGCCTATGTTTTACCTCCATATACCTGCTATTATACAGATAAATTGCTTTAAAATAGTTTGTTAACATAACTCAAAATTTAGTCAAGGGATCATTAGGTCAATAAACCATGACACAATATCTTTTACTGATTGACGAAAGCATTTCCACACCTATTTTGCAGGGGAATCCTCCGCCACTGGCTTCAGCCAGTCGCAGTCTAGTTATTATTATTACTAGCCAAGCTACAACCCTAGTTGGAAAAGCAAAGATAATATAAGCCCAAGGGCTCCACCAGGGAAATTAGCCCATTGAAGAAAGGAAATAAGGAAATAAATTAATGATGAGAACAAATTAACAATAAATGGGTGATTATTATTATTACTATTATTACAAGCCAAACTACAACCCTAGTTGGAAAAGCAAGATGCTACAAGCCCAAGGGCTCCAACAGGGGAAATATAGTCCATTGAGGAAAGGAAATAAGGAAATAAATAAATGATGAGAACAAATTAACAATAAATGGGTAATTATTATTATTACTATTATTATTATTATTATTATTATTATTATTATTATTATTATTACTAGCCAAGCTGCAACCCTAGTTGGAAAAGCAAGATGCTATGAGCCTATGGGCTCCAACAAGGAAAAATAGCCTAGTGAGGAAAGGAAATAAGGAAATGAATAAAGGATAAGAACAAATTAACAATAAATAGGTAAAGCAGATAAATAAAAAGAGAATTACAATTTTGAGATAACGAAATTAGATGGTGATAGAGGATTCTTAAGAAAGCTTATAATGAGGTGAAAAGCTTTAAAGGCTTAAAAGATTAAAAGCTATAAAGCTTTTAGCTCGAGTAAGTTATGATGAGGTATTACTTAAATTGTATACTGATTATCATTTAAGTAGCACTTACGTAACGTTTCTTTTATGTTTGATGAACACTTATGATTTAAGTAGCA
>NC_090744.1:10465597-10538097 GCF_036898095.1 Palaemon carinicauda | reverse complement strand
GCAATCACGAGATTATCTGTTATTTCCAAGCAACAGAGACTCTTTCAATTGCTTGCACGACGTTTACAGCAATTAAATTATCAAACCAGATTTCACACAAATGTTTCCGTAATATGTTGACAGCAGAGATCACACGACCTTGGGTTCATAAAGGCACTCAAATTCGCATGACTGAGACTTTGACTTCAATTTAATACAAGTAGTTATCATAGTACTCTTTTCTTGGGGCAACATTAGCCGAAAATTGATAGGTTTCACCTACACGTAATATATAAATAATTCAGGAATTACCTTCTATTGTATTTGTTAGTTACAGATGTTGGAATTTTTGATAATTAAGACGAAGTCAAAGCCAATCGACTCGGCGAGAGACTGACGGGAAGTAAAGGTGGGAAATTTCGGTTTATGACTATTTTGGAATCGAAAACATCTAATAATATAAACGAATAAAACATTGAGTAGTGTGTGTGGGTGGAGAGAGAGAGAGAGAGAGAGAGAGAGAGAGAGAGAGAGAGAGAGTTCAATTCCATACATTCATTTACATGGTAGAACGACTGTGCCAAATTTAAGTAGAAGGCCAAGCGCAGTATCAGTGTTAGAGAGGTAAATAATATTGTCAGGAGGAAAAGTGGCAAGGCCGCTCATCAGACTCATCCGATGTTTAAAATATCAAATTTAATTAATGTTCAGAATATATTTTCTTCTCTAGTTTCATTACAGACATCTTTTTTTCTCTAAACAATATGCAAAAGAAACCACTTATCATATGCGGTAAATCGAAGCTACTCATGAGTTATCGTCGACCTTAAAGACAAGGGAATAGAGAAGGAAATTCTTCCACTGTCACATACGCCTTTCTGGCATTGAAGGAAACTAGCATGTTCCAATAGAGAGACCACTCTCTCTCTCTCTCTCTCTCTCTCTCTCTCTCTCTCTCTCTCTCTCTCTCTCTCTCTCTCTCTCTCTCTCTCTTTCATGAAATATTTGCATTAAGAATCATAACATTATATAGGCGTTAATTACAGATTTTGCCAAATCTGAAACATGACAGTCTCATGCATGAAGCCGAGCCTCCACTATAGGCCTAATGCTGAAATGTGTCCTATATGTGAATATCAATTTGTTGATTCTGTTACCTATTAATTTATAAGTATTTTTTTTTATGAGAAGAAAGAAAAAATATAATGGTAAAACCAATTATTTACTCAAAAGATTCAAAATTAATTATTAAATAGGAATATTATTTGAACTTTCAAATGCTGTTGGATATAAGTATCGGGAACATCAATGATCACATCAAATATTATGTCATTAGTTTCTCTCTCTCTCTCTCTCTCTCTCTCTCTCTCTCTCTCTCTCTCTCTCTCTCTCTCGCGGAGTTTCATGATCAAATGAATAGAATTTAGAACGAAATTTTCTGAGAAAGAGTTGATTCAAATAAGGCGTTTCGTTGTGATTAGATTTTATCGTTTTATATCGTTACTGAGACATGTGAGTGAGGATTTCCTATTTCATTATTGATATTTTCGATTTCGAACAGAGGCCGACGGGGGAAGATACCTTTCTTCAGTAGATAGGCCAATTTTGGTGGAAATTAATTAGATGGACTTTGGTTTAGTGTGCACGCTTAAACTTGAACTTTGTTTGAAAAGATTTCTCTCTCTCTCTCTCTCTCTCTCTCTCTCTCTCTCTCTCTCTCTCTCTCTCTCTCTCTCATTACTAAGTATAAAACAAGTCTCCTTATAATAAGAATTAGTTGAAGAAGAGGAGACATTCCTTGGTCATAAAGGAAGATTTTCTAGCATGTAAGATGACGCCGGGCAATCTGCCAGACTGGGGTTCGAGACCCACTGTGCATCTGTTTTGCGTAGTGTTTGAAGAATACGCGCGATGATTTCCAGCCTATAAAACTCTTGAGGCTTTCGGAATCCATACTTTGGAAGAAATTCAGAGAAGAAGCGACTTTCTTAGGATCGTGACCTGTGAATGAAGTAGGTGATTTTCGCTCTTAGTTGTTTCAGTGACAGGTCGCTACCCGATGTTTCTCCTTTGAAGAGTTGTCCTCCACCAAAGTCTGAAGTTCTTCGAGGATAGACCTTAAGACTCTCCACTGGGCATAGAGAGACATCTTCCTTCATGGGGCAGATTCTCAAAGGGCCCCATCTCTTGGTGGGTAGTTCATTCTTGGCGAGAAACGTCGGATCGGGGAAGAGGTAAGATCTCCTGTTTCGGCGAATAGGATATGACCCTCTTCTCTTGATAATGTCACTATTTCACTGACTCAGGCTCCCGAGGTGAGAGCAAAAAGGAAGATAACTTTTTGAGTCAGATCTTTCAGAGGGCACGAATCGTTGTCCAAGCCATTTCCATCCTAGTACAGACTATGCTTTACGTATACAGTATGTTGACACTAATATACAAACTGTATGCTATATTGTTCCCTGAACTCACAATCCTCGGGTTTTTTCCTCGAGTCTACCCAGACTCTTCCCTGTAGGGGGCAGGAAGCACTGACATATTTTATGATCAGCTGATTGATGTATAACGGTAACATCAAGTGTCTCTAGGTCTAAAGACCGAAGAGGAAAGATTTAGCTCGAGATAAATGGCACTATTGGAAATTCACAGATACATTAATGCTCTGATACACTTCCATCAGGACAACATGGCCTGAGCCCCAAAAACGGATTTTGAGCATAGCAATAAATCTATTTTTGGGTGAGGTAGCCATGTCGTCCTGATGGACCCACCCTTTCTTAGGACAAAAGGATAATAAATCCCTCCCTATAGTACTGTATCTGCATCACCTACAAAGCTACAAAGATTGACAATGGCGCCTCGGGTGGAAGACAGGCGCTCTTTTTGCGGTACAGTAGTGACTCGTCGAGAGCGATGTCTCTGGAATGACTCACCCTATTCTTGCCTCTCTTTCCCCTCGTAGTGAAAGCTCTGTTGGAGGTGTAAATAGCCATGAGACGTGTCAAGAATACGTCCTCTGATATTACGCGATATCCCTTAGTAAAATTTCAAGGGATATTCGCTCCAGGAGTTGGAATTCTGGATACCTTTGGTAAATTCTCTGGGATATATCACTGTAGTCAAATATATCTAGGAAGCTACCTTTGAAGAAACTTCCATCAGAACGACATGGCTACCTCACCCAAAAATAGATTTTTCGCTACGCTCAAAATCCGTTTGTCATGCATTGACCTTTGAATTGCAAGCTCTAATTGCCTTTTTGATTTTGATTGGAGGACATTAGATGATTAGCATACTAGTGATCATGCACCAATCATTATAAACACCAACAAGGGTCTGCCTTTGCAAAGATCGCCACGTTAGAATCTAGACAAGGCAGAATGGGTTAAATTTTCTGAGCTAAGTGAAATTGAAGGGAGAGCAGAACAGTTTGAAAGTATTGATGATGCCATAGACCTACTGAATGGAACTCTTCATACAGCAGGAATCAATTCGATTCCCAAAACCACAGGACTAATCAAAAGACAACCAGTCCCGTGGTGGTCCTCAGAATTAACAGCCTTGCACAGAGCCACCAGAAAATCCCTGACTAGATTGCGTAGACGCCGTACTGATGAAAATTTTATATCATACAAAAAGTGTAGAGCACAGTTCCATCGTGCCATGAAAGAAGCTAGACGCCAATCTTGGGTGGCTTTTGTAGAACACCACCATCTTCTGTATGAAGGAAAATAAAAAAAAATTTCAGGCAAATTTACCCCAAAACCCACCACCAGTGTTGAAAGTGAATGGGCAGTTTGTGACTGAAGGAAATGAAGTTAGCAATGCCCTGGCTGACCATATTTCAAATGTATCGTGCAAGAGTGTAGTAGCTCCTGGTCACCAGTACAGGAGCATCGAAGAAAAGAAAATTTTAAATTTTGCAATAGGAATGGAAGAATTGTATAATTCTCCTTTTACTGAAAGCGAACTTGATTCCGCACTCGCTACTTTCAACGATACAGCCCCTGGACCCGATGGAATTCCATATGCAATGGTTAAACATGTACATTTTAATACAAAGTTATTTATTTTAAGTATTATTAAGAGAATATGGCATGATCATAGTTACCCAAGTGTTTGGGAACTAGCCATTATTTTAGCCTTTTTAAAACCCGGTAAGGACAAGTTTTTAGCAGCAAGCTATCGACCTATTGCATTGACTTCGTGTTTATGTAAAATCATGGAGAAGATGGTCAATGTAAGGTTGATGTGGTACCTTGAAAAGAAGGGTATTTTATCACCGATTCAATGTGGATTCAGAAAAATGCACTCAGCAACTGATGTGTTAATAAGACTTGAGTCCTCTATTTGTGAAGCCTTTGCTTCCAAACAGCACCATGTGAAAGTTTTTTTCGACCTTGAAAAGGCATATGATACCACATGGAGATATGGTATACTTAAAACAGCCGATGACGAGCCATAAAGTTTTGACGAGGGTTTCCTACCCCACCGTTAGTTAGCGGGGAGGGGGGGGGGGGTTGGTGGCTTGCTACCCCTCCACCCTCACACACACCGGTAATTAGTTCACTTTACTTTTAGCTCGGAGAGTCGACAGACCTGTCAGCGCTCTCATCTCTTTTGACTGCCATAATTTTTGTTTGCTTTTTCTTTCAGTGTTTGTGTGTGAAGTTGGCCTCTATTCTTCTCATGCGCACCTGCCCTGGACTTCCCGGCCACCCTTGTGGGACATTTATGTCGGCCGTAGAAACAGATCCGCACTCCTTATGCCCTCAGTGTAGGGGCCAACGGTGTGATAGTGTTATATGTGTATTGAGTTAGGGAGTGGTCTACCTCCCAGTGGGAGAGGTTTGCCCGGCGACGTAAGAAGAAGGTCAAAAGGGATCATTCTCCTTCCGAGGTTTCTCGGAAGAGAGAAAATCCTAGGTCTTGTTTTTCCACTGCAAATTCCTCCTCCGAAGCTCCCGCTCAGGCGGCCTCTTCCGAGAGGCCGGCGAGTGGTAGCGTAGACCGTATTGTTGATGTTGTTGACCGATCCCGTGGTAAGGGAGAGGCCGCTGCCTACCATAGCAAGGCGGCTGCCCCTCCCCCCTTGGAGGAGGTCTTTATGTCTAACAATGACCTTTTTCCGCTTTGGGCTTCCTTGGGGCTATAGGGTTTGCCCTCCAAGGAAGTCCTGTTTGACATGATCAAACGGGGTGCGGCCGCTAAACAATCGTCAACTACAGCGGAGATAGATCCTCTGTCTGTAGTTGACGTTGTTGTTTTGGAAACATCCCGTGGGTCTGTCCCAACACCCGTTCCTGTGGGTGCGGTAGCTGAAGCCTCTGTCTCCCCCTCCGAACATACTTCGAGGGAGGAGCTGAGTCCTACGGTCTCTCCTTCCACTGAGACTCCCTCTCGGGGGAGTTCTCTGGTAGAGACGCCTCTTCGGAGGCCCCATGATGGTTAGCTTGCTGATCCAACGGCCCCTCATGGGCATATAAGACGGAAGGCTCGCCCTCCCCTTCGCCGTAGAGGTCTTCCTTCTCCCTTTAAAGGGGTTAGGAGGCGCCTGTCCTTCCAGCTACCACCCTAGACCTCTCCGGGGATCGTTCGCGATCCCTTTTGGAGGATGGTCGTCCTTCGGGACAAGGGTCTCCTCAACCATCTACATCTAAGGCTGCTGATGCGCTTTACGCGCCTCTTGAGTCGGCCACTGCGCAGTCTCCAGGCCCTTTGGGGTCTCAAGGACTTGAGCGCAAAACTGCGCCTCTCGTCCCTAAGTGTAAGGCTCTGCCTGTGCCCGCTGCTGTTGTTCCTGATGTCGCTGATAAAGCGCTTCGGCGCTCACCGTTAGGCGTTCGCGCCTCTGATCTTGTAAAGCGCCAGGGTTCCCCTGCGCGCCCAAGCACATCGACAGCTGTTCCTGATGTAATGCGCAAGCACTCAACTGCGCAAACGCGCCCAGCTCACGGTTAAGACGCCCACGCGTCCACCTTTACCAGCGCTGCCGCGCCCCCCAGTTCCTGTTTCATAGCGCGCGGTCCAAAAGGTTCCACAGTCGACGCACAGGTGCCCACAGGTTCCTGCGGACTCGTCGCGCCCCACGGGAGAGAAATGTGACGCGCGTTTGCGCGCGATTCCAACTTCAGCGCTCACACACTCTCCAACGCACCCAGGTGTCGCCTTGGAATCATCGCGCTCACCAAAAGGTTCATGCTGCAAAGGAGGTTCGTGATGCGCGTTTGCGCGCAATTCCTGTTCCAGCGCCCAAGCGCTCTCCTACGCGATCACGTGTCGCGCCGACTCAGCACGTTGTTCCAGAGATGGCTAAGTCAGCGCACAGGCGCTCACGGCCCCCTCTGGAACCGCGCGAGTCTGCTGCCGACACTATCGCGCGCGACGCTCATCTAACGCATCCAGTTCCAGCTACGCGCCCTGTGCCTGTGTTCAAGGCAACCGCGGGCGCTCCAGAACTCCATCACGCTGTTCGCAACATGCGACCTCCGAAACAGCGAACTCCGGTGCGACCTGTTCCTGATGCACGCTATACGCGCCCACAATCACCTGCGCAGTTAGCGACCTCACAGGCGAACAGACCGGTCCTTCCCGACCGTCGCCCTCAGGTCTCTCGCGACCCTGCTACAGTACTATCGCCCTCGCAGCGAGTTCTTCCAGACACGCGCACAGGTGCCCCTGTCTTCTCGCACCCTTCCGGATCACACCAGGTCGCTGCGCGCCCGCGCGTTTGACCAGTTCCTGATCCAGTTCTTGATCGCCATACGCCGACACCATCACCAACGCACTTTCGCTGCCTCATTCCGGCTCGCGCTCACAGATCGCCAACGCGTGACCACGCTATTGATCAATCTGCGCGCCATCGCTCCCTCGCGCCTGCCCCCACTCACGCGGGTGCGCGCGCGCGCGATTTTCCAGCATCACCCTCCCACGTGGGTGCGCGCGCGATTTGGCTCTTGCTCGCGATTTTCCAGCTTTGCGCTACCCTTACGTGCGCGACCCTATTCCAGGCCTGGTTTACGAGCCCCAGCACGACCGCCTACAGGCGGATTCTCCCTTGTCACGCTCCCCTCCCCACAAGCGCAAACCAGCGCGCTTGCCAGAAGGTGGGTGCTCCCAGGGCAGGTTTAGGGATTCTTCTTTTTCAGCCCAGAAGGCGAACCCTTGTTTGTTGACTCCTCCTAGGGATCCTTCGATCCCCTTCCCTTCAGAGGGAGTGTCTGACAGCGCCGCTGTCAGTCAACAGCCGTGGTTCGATACCCTCCTCAGAGCTCTTGTGCAGGCGATTAAGCCAGCCCTCTCTGATTCGGGTCGCGAACCAGTGGCGGTTTCCTTCCCCCTGAAGAGGAAGAGAGGCGTCTCGCCCGTGGATCCTCCTCCGAGACCTAGGCTCTCCCCTCGCAAATCCTTAGGCAAGGTTCCTACTCCACCTCAGACCTTCTCGCCCTCCCCTGCGGAGGAGGAATACCCCTCCTCAGGGGAGTCGGTCGAACAGGAGGACTTCCCCGTCGCACCAATGGAGGAAGTTTATCCCCCTTCCGAGAGGTCTCCTCGTCTTGAGGTGGAGAAGGACCTGCCTCCTTCGCTTTTGGAGTCCTGTATCCCACCCAGGAGGGAATCTAAGGACTCTAAGACGATTCCTAAGTCATCGGCCAGGATCAGACAGGAGCAGCCTAGGGCGGTCGAGGATGCCCACGTGTCCCCCCAGGAAGAGCCCTTGGGGACAGGAGACTTCGCTGCAAGTCCATCAGTAGGCGAGCACCAGGAGTCGGAACATGTATTCTGATAAGTCCTGACCCTCATGAGGAGTCTAAACGGGATCCCAGATCCTGATGTCCCTCCTCGGGAAGGGAAGGACACAGTTCTGGATCGTGTCTATGGCACTCA
Source organism: Palaemon carinicauda (assembly GCF_036898095.1). Classification (NCBI taxonomy): domain Eukaryota; kingdom Metazoa; phylum Arthropoda; class Malacostraca; order Decapoda; family Palaemonidae; genus Palaemon; species Palaemon carinicauda. The sequence continues at coordinate 10,530,231 of NC_090744.1, read as the reverse complement.
AATGCCCTCTAGGGCCAGTGCAGCTCTGCCTTGGTCTCAGGGGATGAAGAGTGCCAGAGATAAGATCGAGGGACAACTCGCGGAGCTTGCCTCCTCCAGCAGGTCGAGTGCCGGGAATATGCTCCTCCCTCCTCCTTCAGGAGGGAGGAGGTATTTTGAGATCCTTGAGGAGTCTTCTCTGAGTTTTCCCCTACACCACTCCGTGGAAAAACTCACAGGGGGAGTCCCTCTTGAGAGACTCTCCAACCGGCACGTGTCCTTCTCGGCCACTGAGATCCAGAGTCAGGAGAAGGTCATCAAGTGCGCCATGCAGGCCGCTTCATGGCTAGACATCTGGCTGGGGTCTCTGGGCATCCTGGTGCGGTCCGAGGATCTCTCCAAGGAAGCACCAGGAAAGCGCTGGAGACCTTCCTCCTTTCGGGCACTCGGACCATCGAGTTCCTGTCCCACTAGGTCGCGAGCTTGTGGGCCAACACGGTCCTCAAGCGTCGGGACGTGGTGGCTGAAAGGTTTCATTATAAGGTTTCCAGTGCCGAGACTAGTAGGCTCAGACACTCTTCCGTCCTCGGTAAGAGTCTGTTCGAGCCTAAGGACGTGGAGCTCACTGCCGAGAGGTGGAGGAAGTCCAATCAGGATTCCCTCATCCATAGGGCCCTGACATCAAGGCCCTACAAGCCTCCGGCAGTACAGCAGCCCCGCCCTGCCAAGGACACGAAAAAGACAACCGTAGCAGCGAAGCCCAATGTGTCTAAGCCCTTTCCTGCCAAGGGCAGAAGGGGCAAGAAGTCCTCCAGGGGAAGCAAGTACCCTAGAGGTACCAGCCGAGGCCAGAAACGCTAGGGGTGGCAATCCCCCTGCATGTTCACCAGTATGGGCATGCCTTCAGAATTTCGCAGCAAGGTGGCAGCAACTCGGGGAGGATACCTGGACGATCTCTGTGATCTCTCAAGGGTATCACGTCCCGTTCACGGCATCTCTACATCCCCTGACAGCGGATCCAGTGTCGTTGAGCTCTCTTGCCATGGGGTTGGCAAAAGGGCAGGCCCTTCAGGCCAAAGTCCAGACCATGTTGGAGAAGGACGCGCTCCAGGAGGTCGTGGACGGGTCTCCAGGCTTCTATAGTCGACTCTTTCTTGTGAGAAAGGCGTCTGGAGGCTGGAGACCAGTCATCGATCTCTCGACCCTGAACGGGTTTGTCAAACAGACTCAGCTCAGCATGGAGACAGCGGACACGGTCAAGCTTGCAGTGAGACCTCGAGACTTTATGTGCACACTGGATCTGAAGGACGCGTACTTCCAGATCCCGATCCATCCGTCTTCAAGGAAGTACCTCAGATTTTGCCTAGATCACAAGATCTACCAGTTCAAGGTGTTGTGTTTCGGTCTCTCCACAGCACCTCAGGTGTTCACTAGAGTCTTCACCATCATCTCTTCATGGGCGCACAGGATCGGCATCCATCTCCTTCGTTACCTGGACGACTGGCTGGTCCTGGCAGACTCGGAGGCATCCCTTCTCCGCCACCGAGACAAGCTCCTCGAGGTTTGCCGAGATCTGGGGATCGTGGTAAACCTCGAGAAGTCTTCTCTGCAGCCCTCTCAGAAACTGGTATATCAATCTCCACAAAGCCTTCCCATCAGACGAAAGGATAGCAAGGCTGAGGAAGGTCGCGAGACCTTTCCTCACTCGAGAGGAACTCCGAGCCCAATCGTGGCTTCGTCTCCTCTGCCACCTCTCCTCTCTAACCCGTCTCGTCCCCAACAGTCGCCTCAGGATGAGATCCCTTCAGTGGCGACTGAAGTCCTGGTGGAGTCAAGGACTCGACTCCCCGGACATCTTGATCCCTATGGGATCTGCGGAACGGTCGGACCTGGAGTGGTGGGTGGCAGACGAGAACCTATGAAAGGGAGTAGATCTTCTCGTCGCCTACCAGGATTTGATGTTGTTTTTGGACGCATCAAACAAGGGGTGGGGGGCCCACATTCTGAACCACAAAGCCTCTGGCCTGTGGTCAGAATCAGAAAAGTACCTTCACATAAACCTGCTGGAGATGAAGGCCGTTTTCCTGGCCCTTCAGCAGTTCCACCAAGTCCTGGCGGGTCACTCCGTAGTGGTGATGAGCGACAACACCACGTTGGTGGCTTATATCAACAAGCAGGGAGGTATCTTTTCTGAACTGCTGTCCCATCTTGCAGTAGAGATCCTGAGATGGTCCGAGGTCAACTTGATATCACTTACGGCTCGCTTCATTCCAGGCAAGAGGAATGTGCTCGCCGACAGTCTGAGCAGAGCGACGCAGATAGTGAGTACCGAGTGGTCTTTGGATCCTCGGATAGCCAACAAAGTCCTGACTTTGTGGGGTTCCCCGACTGTGAACCTGTTCGCTACGGCATTGAACACCAAGCTTCCGCTGTACAGCTCCCCAGTCCCGGACTCCAAGGCCCTCTGGCAAGATGCCTTCCAACAACGATGGGACAACGTCGACGTGTACACCTTTCCCCCGTTCTGTCTGATGAGGAGGGTCCTCAACAAGACCAGAACATCGGTCAATCTCTCGATGACCTTGATGGCTCCGCTATGGCATCACGCAGAGTGGTTTCCGGACCTTCTGCAGCTCCTCATGGAGATCCCGAGGTAACTCCCTCCACGTCACAAGCTACTCAAACTACCACACTCCAATATCTTCCACAAAGCCGTAGCTTTGCTTCGACTTCACGCCTGGAGACTATCCAGCATCTCCTCAAAGAGAGAGGATTTTCACAACAAGTTGCGGAAAGGATGTCTGGCCATCAATGCAGGTCATCCGCAGGAGTCTACCAGGCGAAGTGGCGAGTTTTCTGTGGTTGGTGCCGTGGAAGGGTATCTCTCCCCTCGATGCCACTTTACCAGCAATAGCGGAGTTCCTTGTGTATCTGCGGGAACAAATGCGCCTTTCAGTCTCGGCAGTGAAAGGCTATCGCTCAGCCTTAAGTCTTGCCTTCAGGCTCAAAGGAATGGACATTTCCTCCTCGCTGGAACTGTCTCTGCTCATACGGAGTTACAAACTTACCTGCCCTCAGTCGGAAGTGAGACCTCCTCTTTGGAACGTGGTTCGAGTCCTCAGGTCTCTTAAGAGGCGTCCCTACGAACCATTACGCCAGGCTCCAGATCGCCACCTTACCTGGAAGACGGTGTTCCTACTAGCTTTGGCCTAGGCCAAGCGAGTCAGCGAACTGCATGTTCTCTCCTACGACATCCCCCATTTAAGGGGATGGGGGGAGGTAACGTTCAGCTTCGTCCCTGAGTTTGTTGCTAAAACCCAGAACCGGGGAATGCCGGACCCTAGGTTCGACTCTTTCCAGGTCTCGAGTCTTCGTTCTGTAACAAATGACCCAGACCATCTCCTACTGTGCCCAGTCAGGAGTCGGAGGTTGTATCTGAAGAGAACAGCTTCGGTCCGGCCCCAGGTGCGAGCCTTGTTTGTTAGCACCGGGGCAACGAAGAAGAGGGTCACCAGAAACACCATCTCGGCCTGGATCCGCAAGGTAATCCACCTGGCCTTGAATTCTGACCCTCCCCCATCACGGCGCCCTAGGGCGCATGATGTCAGGGGCGTGGCTACGTCCCTGGCCTTCAAGAAGAACTTTTCTCTGACGCAGGTCCTGCAAGCTGGGGTCTGGAAGCGTCAGACTACCTTCACGGGCCACTACCTGCAAGACGTGACACAGGAGGCTCGATACGTTTTCTATCGGCCCTGTGGTGGCTGCACAACAGCTGGTCTAACCTCAGGCTCCTAATTGGACAAGTAGCAGAAGGTTGAGGGCATTGTTACCTGGTTTTAGTCTGTGTGAATGAAAAGATCTGTCTGGCCCTTTTCTTTCTTCATCCTCTCCTCCCTTGAAGAAAAACAGCATCCTGGGTCCTTTGCACACCTGACCTCGAACCTCTGCAGGTAAGCCATGCTTCCTTGTGTTCCTAGTATTAACTTGTAATACTGTCATGTCCCCATACACTGACGAGGTGGTATTGGGTAGTCCTAGCCTAGATTTTCTTATAAAGGACTCCAGGTCAACTTCCTAGGACGTGTCACTGCTCACCTTCACACAACTTATGTAGGCCGCAGCAGTCCTTGACTGCCTGCGAGGTGCAGGGGCCCCAACCCTGGAGTTGCTTCATGAACTTGGGTTAGGGGCCCCCGGGCAAGCCAAAGCCAGTATGGCAGTGGACTTACCTCCCTTTCTAAGGGTTGAGTCGCCACATGTAAATAGCATGGTTTGTATTCAGTTACGGGACAAATGACAAATTCGTAGATAATTTGTATTTTTCCTAACGATACAAACCTAGCTATTTACAGTTATGTGCCCGCCAGCCCTGTCCCCCAAGATAAGTCCTACCTCTTAAGTAAAGGGAACTAATTACCGGTGTGTGTGAGGGTGGAGGGGTAGCAAGCTACCCCCTCCCCCCCCCTAACTAGCGGTGGGGTAGGAAACCCTCGTTAAAACTTTATGGCTCGTCATCGGCTGCGCCAAAGTAATTACCCCATGGAAATAGCTAGGTTTGTATTGTTAGGAAAAATAAAAATTATCTACGAATTTGTCATTTTTCCGTAACTGAATTACATACCACGTTATTTATTAGGGGCTATACTTTCGGCGGAGCTGAAATGACAAGCCATTAAAATTTAGTGAGGGTTAACTACCCACACCGCTAGTTAGCTGGGGTAGAGGGGGTTAGCTTGCTACCACTCCCATTCACACACCTGTAATTTAGTCACTATACTTTTGGCTCGAATCGAGAGCGGTTTTTTCCTCTCTCCCTCCTTGCCTATTCTGGACTGCCATTAATTTTTGTCTTTTAACTTACCTTTGCTTATACTTGTATATATATGAAAACATTCTTAATGTTTATGTATATACTGTATATGTGTACAGAAATGTGATAAGTTTCCTTTTCAGTGTTTATGCTGTGTGTGTGATACATATACACTTGTGTACATTAGCAAGGCCAGCACAGTTCCACTTTCGTGGGGAACGACCTCTCCCACCACAGGGGAATCATCATTGCCTGGACCCTCTTCATTCAACTATTGTCTTCGCCTTTTCCTTTTTCCTACAGGAAACTTGGATTTTTGAGCGAAGGGAATGTGGCCTCTCAAAGATTGATTATGTTCTTTCTCTTCTCGAGGTCCTTCACCTTTACAACAACAGGGTACTACTGGGGAAGCTCCTTTCCCATGCGCGGGTCAGGCTGCTCTTCCGGTTGTTTGTCTCAATTACTTTTATTGCAGTGTCTTACCGAACACTTATATAGCTGTAGGTTCCTTACGATGGCAGACAATAGATTCAAAACTACCGCAGTAGCGCCGCTATCCCTGATGTAGGTGACATCATCTCCCTCCACTCGAGGGAGCTATAGATACAACTGTCCAGTTAACCTCAATTCGTTCTCTGCTGGCTTCTGTTGAACATCGGGCTTTTTTTTCTTCATTTGTTGGGAGCATTATCTCTCCAATATCAGTGAAGTATTGTAGGATTGAAGCTGAATTTTCTTTTCTACAATTTTGTGGTCATATCATCATGTCGGACTCTAGTCCTTCAATAGTTAGGTTTTGCGCCAGAGGGTGCAAAACTAGGTTAGTTAAATCAATTTTGATTCGCACACTAAGTGCATTAAGTGTCAGGGTTGCGAGTGCTTTAAAGAATTGACTTGTGATGAATGCAAGGATTGGAGTGAACAACAGTGGAAAGTTTTTGTTTCTCACTCGGGGAAAGTAATTAAGGATAGGAAGAGGAAGGTGGCTCTTATAGCTGAAAATAAGTGTAGTCTAGCCTCTTCTGTTTTGTCTATTGAAGTACCTGTTCCTATTCCTTCTCCTTCTGCTTCTCTTATTATGTCTCCGATCTTGAGTCCTCCTTCTGTTCCTGTAACTCCTTTGCCAACTTCCCGTGAAGTTTCTCCTGACACCATTGCCAGTCTCGAATCTAAATTTGAAAAGAAATTTCATGTTTCAGCTTATACGGTAATGCAGTTAGGATTATCTGTAAAGTCTTTTTTAGGAAAGACTTCTAGTGAAGTGAAAAGTGTCACTATCCCCCCCCCCGCCCCCGGCCTCGGGGAGAAGACATACCGGAGGTCCAAGGGAGACTGTCGGGGTTTTTCCACAGACAGTCACTTCCTCAGTCGATCCTTTGGTGCGACAGCAGGATTCGACTAAACACCATTGGAAAGGTGTGTCGTTTGGTGACCAGTTATCGACAGAGTCGAGTGATTCGACCCCGGTTAGACGTCGTAAGTCGAGTGATTTGCCTTCGGTTAGACGTCATAAGAGGCGTGATTCTTCAGTATCACGTCCGTTGAAGAGACGTTCGACTGAAGAGGTGTTCTCTTCGCCTCTTGTGAAAAGGAACAGAAAAGTAGATATCGCTCGCCCGTCTTGTAGCGTAGCTACGTGGACTACGCCTCGTATTCTTATACAGAGACAGCTGACTTCGACTCGGTTGTGGAACAACCAATTCTGAGTTCATCGAGATCTGTGACTCGTCAAACTGTCGAACCTTTTCCTTCGACTTCGCATGCGACAGATAATTGTTCTGGCGCGACACCTCCGGTGTCGATCGTGTCAAAATCCACAACTCCAGTTGCTTCGACTTCAACACTAAAAGAAGAGAGTTTAGTTCCGTTACTTCGACAGTTGCAAGAACAGATGAACTGGATGAAAGAAAATAAACAAGGTATGAAGAACAATGAGTTGAATCAATAACCGTCTCTATCGCCTATCTCTTCGGATGACGTGGAGGTCTTAGAAACGGACACTATTCCTCTCTTGTGTTATTCAAAGCTTTTATGCTACCTTCTCGACATGTATCCGGATTACTTCGTAGCAGCCGCTCCCAGGTCACCTGCTTCCATTTTCCTGATGAGAAGGAAGAATGTCGATCCTCTTCTCCCGAAGCTTGTCCTTTCCAAGGCTGCTAAACATTCGCTTCGTGATATAGAAGATTGGTTGAAGGTCAAGAGAGATATTGGGAAAGCAACTTTCGCATATCCTCCGTTGAAACTTATTAAGAAGAGGTACAAGTTCTATGTAACCGGGGAAGCCCCTTCTATGGGAGAGTGTGCCTCCACTCAGGGGGACTTCTCTGTCTTGGTGAATGCAAATATGAGATCTGCGCTTGCAGCAGCTAAAATATTCTTTACTTCGCCTGAGTTAGACCATTTGGTAAAGGATATTTTCAAGGTTTTAGAAATTATGAATTTCTTGGACTGGACGATCAGAGCTCTCGCAAGCAAAATAGAGGATTGCTCTACTCTTTAGGAAGACCTGGCATCGAACTGGCTTGGGGTTTTGTCATGTGCCGACAAATCAGTTCGGGATGGTTGCGATGAACTATCCTCTCTCCTTGCATTCGGGACTCTCAAAAAAAGACAGCTATGGTCTTCGTTTTTTTCGAAAGGAGTCGCTTCGTCTCAGAAGTCTGCCCTTTTGTTTCCTCCTCTCAACAAGGATCATCTTTTTCCAGAAGAAATAGGGACCAAGATTCTTTCCGCACTAGAGAAGAAGTCTAAAAAGGACTTGCTTGTAGAGTCTTTTTAAGCGGATTAAACCCTCGACTGTGGCGACTACCACCTCGGTATCACCTTTGCAGGAGAAACCTTTCGAGGGGGTAGGTCTAGACCGTTCGTCAGGCCTCGATTTAATTTACGACACCCAACCAAGTCCTCGACCAAACCCGACACAAAACCATCCAAGTGATTCTTCCATCCTTCATGCACCAGTAGGGGCCAGGTTGAGCCTTTTTTGGGAGGAATGGAGTCGCAGAGGGGCAGAGCCCTAGGTGACACAAGTCCTCCGGTTCGGTTACTCCATTCCTTTCAAAGACACTCCGCTTCTATCCAATGTTCCTATCACTTTACCCGCCTACTTGCCAGGCTCGCAGAAGTTGGTAGTCTTGACCAGAGAAATAGAGATTCTCGTGCAGAAGGCAGTCATAGAGGAGATAATCAACAGACCATCCCCGGGGTTTTACAACCGTCTGTTTGTAATCCCAAAGTCATCGGGGGACTGGAGGCCCGTACTGGATGTAAATGCACTGAACTTGTTCATCCAGAAGACCAAATTCAATATGGAAACGACTCGTTCAGTGTTGGAATCCCTTCAAGGAAACTGGATGGTATCCCTAGATATGCAGGATACACATTTCTTCATTCTGATTCATCAGAACTCCAGGAAATATCTTCGGTTTGTGTTCATGGGCAAGATCTACCAGTTTCGAGCTCTTTGCTTCGGCCTCTTTACAGCACCGCAAGTATTTACACGAGCATTGACTCCTCTGGGAAAGTGATTACACCTGGTCAGCTTACGCTGATCCCTCGATTTGTTCAAGGGAAAATGAACGTGTTGGCGGACGGACTAAGTCGACTTCTTCAAGTACTGCTGTTAGAATGGATATGTGGCGCGCAGAACCGTATTGGTGCGCACGACCAACTGGGCGCACGCAATCAGTTGAAGTGCACGAACAACTCTTATGGCAGAGTTTTTCGAACTCTCGTTGCGCGAAGTGTTCATGAGTGCACAAGAGTTTTATTCTTATGAGAGAGTTTTCGAAATCTTGTCCCATGAATTGTTCGCGCGCGCCCATCGTCATCAAGAGTTTTACTATGATGATAGAAGCATGCCTACTGCTTAAGGGTTTATGAATCTCTACAGGTAACTATGACACAGTTACTTTGGGTCCTGGTCACGTAACACGATTCCTGAAAATTCTGTCAGGAATAAGCGACAGAGTTCCTGCCGGTTCTCGGCACAACATTCCTTAAGGTCGTGAGAAAGTTATTCACAAATAGATTCTGAACCCCTAGGTTCTCATCCGAATTTCTCGGTTTCCGTGATCCAGAGGTTTCTGAAAACTCTATGGTCGACCTCCTTCCCTCTACAGGATGGTTCTTCCAAAGGTGTGACTTGTTTCATCACTCTACACTCCCAGCTGATTACTATATCAGCTAGTGTGATTTCGCCAGCTCCGATCCTTTCGTTTTCGAACGAACCACCGTCATCTTTCCTCCACCTTCCCACTTTAAGTGGTTGGGTTAGCAGACGGAAATGATCGAGGAATGAAAAATTATTTATATTCCAGTTCATTTCCCTGGCAGGCCTTACCTGATTTAGACAGTAGATTTTCTCACTAGCGAGAAAGCGTTCGATGGCAACCCCTTCGGGTAAGTGGTCAAAGGCAATTATGTTTGGCATTCTTGAAGCAAACTCCCACATACAAGACTTCACCCTTTTCGGGATACTCGTTCCTGAGAAGTTCTTACAGAACTTCAACGGGTGTTGTTTACACTTCATGAAGGCCGTAGGCCGTTCTGGAGCATGCGCTCTAGTCAAGACAAAACCGCGAGGTTATTATCTTAAACTCGGTCCTACCGTTTAATGGAGGCAGCCTCCTCTGTCACTGTACCCTAAGTATAACAACTTGCTTTTTACACGATAGGCTTCCGAGACCTTTTTATTCTATCCTTACAGGGTTATTATTTCGAACAATTAGTTACGAGGGAACGTTGTTAGCTAACGTTAAAAAAACGATAGCAACAGCGTGGGCAGCTTTTCATTACGTTTACTAATGTTTCTAACTCCGCCCACAGGTAACCAGACGTCCGTTTCTGTGTAATGAACACTGGCTAGCTCCTCACATAAAGAGGAGGGGTAAACCAAATGTGAAATGATCGCCTCTATAACTGTATATTTTGTTTGAGAACATGTTCGCTTTCATTCAAGAAAATATTAGTTAGTCAACGATCAAAATTCTTTCGACAATAATGTGACAGCTTTCAAGAAAAACCTGAAGACTTATCTCTTTGGAAAGTGTTGTAATAGTGATCGGGAAACTATTAAGCCTGAATACAAATGCTAGTGAATAACTGAAATGATACAGAGCAAAATATAAACTAGAAAGAGATTATTTTCACACATCACGACCCGCCTGAACAGACTCCTAGTGTCTGATGGAGGGCGAGAATTAAACCCATAAAAGTGAAAGTAAGTAATATTGTGATTCGTCGCACATACATTATTCCCGCAACTTTTCTAATCCGTGACCACGAAATTTTGTTCTAAAAAACCTAACAGACTTGATAGGCCAGGAAGAAGAAGAACGACTCTTATGTCCCGTGCGGGCATTAAGATATTATCTCAGCAAAACAGAGTTTTCTGAGAGAGGTAATTGTAGAAGCACATTCTCAAGCTAACGACGCAGTGTTTCTTTTACTGAGAGTGAAAGCACACGAAATTCGAGCGGTAGCGACTTCTCTCACTTTTCGACACAACTTGTCGCTATCCGCTATCCAGCGAAGTGGTCTAAATCAGTGTTTGCGACGCATTATTTGAAAGAAACCGAAACAGTGTTTGAAGATTGTAAGTCTCTCGGTCCACTTTTGGTAGCTGGCATGGTGTTGGGAGGAACGACATAGGGGTTGCTCCCTCTATTAACCTATGTTTCACCTTGTATCAAGGTTGACGAGTTAAAGGGAAGTCTGGGGGTACAATGTACCTGGAGTACTCACCAGTAATTTTAGAGTTAGTTTTGGCGGGTAAAGGTTTTTATTTCGGTGTAGGTGACAGTTTTTTCATGTTGTGTATTTTCTGGTCTTAGCCCAGGGCAAGGGCAATATTTTATTGTATCCTCGTTAATAAGTCAGCAGTGAACACCATGACTACGAGGATCTTCCACTCCATGTAGAGGCAATCATTGGTCATATTCCAAGTCCTCTACTATGTAAGATGAGCTCTCTTACAAGGTAAGGTACAACAGGCACTAACAGCGCTTTTGGGCTTACTTTATTTTCAATAATCATATGTTATTGTTGAAGTAAAACTTACATCCACAGCCCCCCATCCTTTCAATGGGTAATCAGCTATATAATTTTTTGGCAAGACACTGCAATAAAAATGGTTTTTCATTATAAAATGAAATTTTATTGCATACTTACCAAACAATTATTAATTAAAGCCCTCCCTCCTCCCCACTAGTGGATGGCTGGGCAGAACGAATTGAGGTTAACTGGACAGTTGAACCTATAGCTCCCTCGAGTGGAGGGAGATGACGTCACCTACATCAGTGATGGCGGCACCACCGCGGTAGTTTTGGATCTAATGTCTGCTGTTGTAGGGAACCTACAGCTGTATAATTGTTCGGTAAGTATGCAATAAAATTTCCTTCTATAATGAAAAACCATTTGTTCCGTAACCGAAATACAAACCACGCTATTTACATGAGGTTTTACTTTCGGCGTGGTTGAAATGAGAAGCCATTAGAATTTTAACGAGGGTTAATTACCCCCGCACTAGTTAGCAAGGGGGTAGTGGAGTAGTAGCTAGCTACCCCTCCCCCCTTCGCACACCGGTGAACTGCTTAACTTCACTTTTGGCTAGGGCGATGAGCAGACGTCTCTGCTTCGCCCTCGCATTATTGACAGCCTTAATTTTGTTTTGCTTTTTCTTTCAGCTTGTGTGCTTGAAGTTGACCTCATCCTTCCTTCCTATCATGCGGAAATGCCCTGGACTCCCCGACCGCCCGACCGCCCTTGTTGAACGTTCATGTCGGCGGTCGAGATGGACCCTCACTCCTTATGCCCTCAGTGTCGAGGTCAAAGGTGTGAAAGGGACAAAACCTGTAGTGAGTGCAGGGAGTGGCCTACCTCCCAGTGGGAGAGGTTTGCCCGGCGGCGTAAGAAGAAGTCTAAGCGTCACCGTTCTCCTTCAAGGGCTGCCTTGAAGAAGGAAGGTTCCAAGGACTCTTCTTCCGCTGCCCGAACCTCCTCCGAAGCTCCCACTCGATCGGTCTCTCGCAAGAGGCCGGCGAGTGGTAGCGCAGGCCCTTCTTTCGTTTCCCAATCTCGGGGTTTGGGAGAGGGTGTTGCCTCCCATAGCGAGGCAGCTCCCCCTCCTACTCTGGGGGAGGGCATTGAATTTGTTGATGACCATGTTGCTAACGATGATCTCTTACAGCTTTGGGCTTCCTTGGGGCTTAAGGGCTCGCCCTCCAGGGAAGCCCTGTCTGACCTGATCCAGTTGGGTGAAGCTGTGAAACAGTTGCCGGTAATAGTAGAGGTAGATCCTCTGTCTATTGTCGACGTTGTTGTGGCAGAGGCTTCCGACGGGTCGGGTCAAACCCCTGCTGCGGTTGCGGGTGTTGCTGAAGGCTCAGTTCCCCCCTCCGAACATCCTTCGAGGGAGGAGCTGGGTCCAACGGTCTCTCCTGCGGGTGATTCTCCCCCTCGGGAGAGTGCACTGACAGAGACTCCTCTTCGGAGGACAGACGATGGTGTTGCTGTGCCTCGAGGTCGTCTTTGCCGTAAGGCTCGCTCTCCTCTTCGCCGCAGAGGCCTTTCTTCTCCTTACAAGGGAGTTAGGAGGTGCCTCTTCGGATCTTCGCCTTCGACTTCCCCCGCAGAGGATCCTCCACGATGAAAGCATACCGTTGCAGCTGCATCTCTTGACCTCTCCGCAGATCGTTCACAATCTCTGACGCCTGCCAGACCTTCCAGTCTTCAATCTCCGTTCCTGGACACTGATGCGCAGTGGGCGCCCACGCACCCGGTTGTCCAACGGGCACCGGTCCCTTCAGGGCAAGAATGCTTATCCCACAATGTGGGTGAGTCCCTCAAGCGCCAGGTCTTACCTGTGCGCGCGTGCAGTCGAAGAGGTTCCTTAGCTAGCGCATAGGCGCTCACAGGTTCCTCTGGACTCGCAGCGCCCGGACGATCTCCTGCCGAGTCTCGCCATAGATCTCCTGCTCGCCAGTTCCCTCCTGCATGCCAGTGCTCTCCTACGTGCCAGCGCTCTCCTGTGCTACAGAGACCTCCTGTGCGCCAGCGTTCTCCAGCTCGCCAGCGCACTTCTGTTCCTGCTGCGCTCCATCGGTCTCCTGAGCGTCCACGATCTCCTGCTCGTCAGTGCACAACGGCGCTCCCTGTTGCTGATGCGCGCCATGCGCACAAGCGTTCACCCGCATGCCCACGATCTCTGGATCTGGGCACAGGCAGGGACGCTGTTCCTCCGCCTGCGCACCAGCCATCGCCTACGCGCCATCGCGCGCACTCTCCTGTGCGCACTTCTAAGACAGCCCGAGTTCCTGCGCAGCGTGCCCCCGAGATGTCTCCTGAGCCCCCCCCACGAGCGTTCGCCTTTGCGCACATCCTCGCCCTCTGGTCCTGCGCCCCAGTTGGTTCCTTCTGAACGCGCAACTGAGCACCAACGATCTCCTGCGCGCCAGCGATCTCCTGAGCGCCCGCGCGATCTCTCGCCTGCGCGCATGCGCTCTCCTACGCGCCCACGCGCCAGATCGCCACAGGTCTCTGACACGCCCACATGCTAGCTCGCCTGTGCGTAGTCAATCGCCTGTTCGCGCTACGCGCCAACGCTCTATCGCTTGCCAACGCTCTGTTGCTCGCCAACGCTCTGTCCCTCCCAACGCGCCATCGCTCGCTAATGCACCATTGCTCGCCGACGCGCCACCGATCGCCTACGCGCCATCGTTCTCCCGACCGCCAGTGCTCGCCCTTGCAGCCGCACGCACCCTCACCTGCGTGCCCACGCGCACCGTCACCTGCACGCCCTCTCGCCCGCGCTCCCTCGCCCGCGCTCCCTCGCCCGCGCTCCCTCGCCCGCGCTCCTTCGCCCTCGCGCCCGTGCCTTCATCTCTGCGCTCATGCGCACCAACGTTCGCCCGCACGCCAACGTTCGCCCGCACGCCAACGTTCGCCCGCGCGCGAACCAATGGTTCTACCATCGCGCGAGCGCCAGCGCAACCTCGCTAGCGATTCCTGCTGGGTTTCGCAGCGCGCACAACTGTGTGAGTCTTCGGGGACGAGTGCTTCCAGATCCTCGTCCTCACGATCTCCACTCCGCAAGCACAGAGCTGCGCACGTCCAGGAGCAGGAAGAATCTTCGGAGAGGTCTACGCAACATTCTTCTTTTCAGGTAGGCCCCGTAGTATCCACTCCTAAGGATCAGCCGATCCCCTTCCCTCCAGCGGGTGTTGCTGACACTGCGTCGGTCAGCCGCCAGCCTTGGTTCGGGTCCCTGATCAAAGCGGTCGTGCAGGCAATGAATCCAGCCCTCGCTGATCTGGGACTGAAACCAACGGCGCCAGCGTCCCCGCTGAAGAGAAGGAGAGGAGTGGACTTCGTGGTAACTTCTCCTAGGGTTAAGTTGGCTCCCAAGAAGTCCATCAGGAAGGCCCCACTTTGACATGGCTAGGGACTAATGTAAGTATTCTATCAAGGTCAGCATAGAAAGACTTACAATATCTTCAGCATCAAGAGTCGGAGCATAAGCACTGATCATTGTGGCATATGGTACCTGATGAAGCCAGTGATAAATGTTGGACATAAAGAAAACACTTTTCAAAATCACTAAGTAAGGTCATCATCATCATAATCTCCTCCTATTGATACAAGGGGCTTTGGTAAAATTTCACCAGTCGTCTCTATCTTGAGCTTTTAATTCAATCCTTCTCCATTCATCATTTCCTATTTTGAACTTCATAGTCCTCATCCATGAAGGTCTGGATTTTCCAACTCTTCTAGTGCCTTGTGGAGCCCAGCTGAAGATTTGGTGAACTAATCTCTCTTGGAGTGCGAAGAGCATGCCCAAACCATCTCCATCTACCCTTCATCATTATCTCATCCACATATGGCACTTGAATAATCTCTTATCGTGTTTCCAATCAAGTCCTGCCATTCAACTCCCAATATCCTTCTGAGGGCTTTGTTCTCAAATCTACTAAATCTATTGGTGATTGTTTCATTGTCATACAATGACTCATGTCAGTATAGTAACACCAATCTCACTAAACTGATATATAGTGTGGTTTTTATATGTAATTTCTGGCGATTTGATTTCCAAATTTTACCTAACGTAGCCATTGTCCGATTTGCTTTTTTTTTTTTTTCAATATTTCACTAAACTAATTCTAAAGACCCTGTATTGCAGATCATAGTTTCTAAATACTTAAATGATTCTACCTCATCAATCCTTTCTCCTCCCAATGATATGCCAGCTTCTATTGCAATCTCAATTCTCATCATCTATGTCTTTCTTCTATTTATCTTCAGCCCTACCACAAGTGATATTTCATGCATTCTGGTAAGCAAGCATTGCAAATCCTGTGGTGTTCTGCTAAAAAGGACAGCATCATCTGCATACAGTGGAACCTCTACACACGAACGTATCTACATCCGAATTTTCCAACATCCGAAGTAAAATTCGAGCAAATTTTTGACTCTACACCCGAATTTTATTTCGACACACGAAGTAAGTAATTTTCGTCGTACTGGTTGTATGGTTGTATCCGAATTTCTCTACACGCGAAGTACAATTCGAACACGTTCTTACTCTAACCCGAATGTTTTTTTCAACACCCGAAGTAAACAATACTCGTACGAGTAGTCGGTGCTCATAGCGCCTGAAGTGTTTTCTATTTCCGCCGATAGAAGGCAGCACTTCGACCTCTGAGTGACCCTCAATTAGCGCGGCTTGGGTCAGTCCTCTGTGCTCGTCGGCTTCTTGCGGTTGTGCTATGTGCGTTCTGCTATTAACTCTGTTTTAATCATGATTTTTTACGTGCATCCTTTAACGGTAATTTACGTAAAGTATGGGTCCTAAAAGGCTTAGTTTTGCCAGTGGTAGTGGTAGTGGTGAGAAAAGGAAGAAGGAAATGCTTTCTTTAGACGTTAAGCAGAAAATTATTGAAAAACATGAGCGTGGCGTCCGCGTGAGTGAACAGTATGGCCGTAATATGTCGACGATCTCGACAATCCTTAAACAGAAGGAAGCTATTAAAGCAGTGAAACCATCTAAGGGGATCACCCTAATTTCCAAACGCTGTATTCCTATCATAGTCGAGATGGAACGACTTCTGCTAGTGTGGGTCAAGGACAGAGAGATCGTTGGCGACACCATCACCGAGACCGTCATCTGCGAGAAGGCACACGCCATCTTTACGGACTTGAAGGAGGAGAGCTCTGGGGGTGATGCTGGGGAGAGTTCAACCGAGCCTTCCTCAGATGATTTCAAGGCATCTCGTGGCTGGTTCAAGAAATTTAAGAAACAGTCTGGGATTCATTCAGTTGTTCGCCACAGAGAGGCTGCTAGTGCGGACACAAAGGCTGCAGCTGACTTTGTCAAGAACTTTGAAAGGATCGTGCAGGATGAAGGCTACGTAGAGCAGCAAGTGTTTAATTGTGATGAAACCTGGCTGTTTTGGAAGAAGATGCCGAGTCGAACCTACATCACCGCCGAAGAGAAGAAATTGCCTGGGCATAAGCCAATGAAGGATCGGTTGACTCTTGCCCTATGTGCCAACGCTAGCGGGGACTTTAAAGTCAAGCCCTTACTGGGTTACCATTCAGAGAACCCTAGGGCCTTTAAGGCACACAACGTCGATAAGGATCAGCTTCATGTTTTCTGGCGATCCAACTCGAAGGCCTGGGTCACTAGGCAATTCTTTGTGCAATGGGTTAACCAAGTTTTCGGCCCTTCTGTGAAGAAGTATCTTCATGAACAGAAATTGCCTTTAAAGTGCCTGCTATGCCTTGACAATGCACCCGCTTACCCCCCCGGACTTGAAGATGATACCTTCGATGAATTTAAGTTCATAAAGGTGCTGTATCTTCCACCGAATACCACCTCTATTCTCCAGCCCATGGACCAGCAAGTCATCTCTAATTTTAAGAAGCTGTACACCAAGTACTTATTTAAGCAGTACTTTAATGTCACGCAAAGCACCAACTTAACTTTGCGTGAATTTTGGAGGAGCCACTTCAACATCGTGCACTGCTTGAAGATCATAGATCAGGCTTGGGTGGGATTAACTCGACGGACCCTCAATTCTGCCTGGAAGAAGCTGTGGCCTGATGCAGTTTCTTCCCGAGATTTCGAAGGTTTTGACCCCGAACATGATCCCGTGGTGAGTGCAGCGGAAGCCGTAGAGGAAATCGTCTCCCTTGGCAAGTCCATGGGTCTGGAGGTCGACGCAGATGACGTTACGGAACTCGTCGCTGAAGATCACGATGAACTTACCACGGATGAGCTCAAGGAACTCCATGATATGTCTGAGCACATGAGTGATGACGAGGAAGGGAGCGAGGAGGTAGAGCATGTGTTAGGTTCGGCGCATATAAAAGAGGTGTTAGGAAAATATCAAGACATGGTCGACTTCATCGACAAATACCACCCAAAAAAATTGCAGTTTTGTCGTGTAGTTTCGCAGTTCGATGATGTTTGCCTAACTCACTTTCGAAACATTCTGAAAAGCCGTACCAAGCAATTATCTATCGATAATTTCTTTAAAAAAACTGTGAAGCGAACTCGTGATGAAGAAGATGTAAGTGATTCAAAGAAAACGGCAAAGAGTGAAGCGGAAGAAAGTGAAACAAAGAAAACGGAAAAGAGTGAAGCGAAAGAAATTCAGTCAATTTTAAGTGTAGAGAGTGAAAGTGATTAAAATTACGTAATCATCAAAAAGAAAAAAAGAAATGTAAAAAAAAAATATAAAATATAAAAATAAACAAAAAAATAAGTTATGTTAAAGTTCACTTAGTGTAAGTTAGAATAAGTTACGGTAGTGTACGTTTATCGTAGTTAACCTCTCTATCTCCTCGCCGCCCGTCCGTTTCCTCTCTGCGTAGCAAGACCAACAACACCTGCGCTGGAGTTTCTAAGGTAAAGTGACGCTAAAAACCCATTTCTTATATATCATTTTTTGCTAATTCTTCTTATTTACATGTCTATCTAATTTAGTGTGCATTATTCTCATGGGAAAATTGTGTAGTAGTTTATTAAGAAGTTATCATGGGTCTTTGGGCTCAACCACGGATTAATCCTATTTCAATGTATTCTTATGGGAAAATTCGTTTCTACATCCGAACATTTTCTACATCCGAAGTTGGTTCTGGAACGGATTAAATTCGTATGTAGAGGTACCACTGTACTCTAGGTCTGTTAAATTCCTATCACCAAACCAGTCCAATCCTTCTCCACCGTCTCAGACTGTTCTATGCATTGTAAAATCTATGAGGGGGATAAACTACATAGATTGTTGTACAATCTAAGTAATGTATTAATATTAATTCTTAGGATTCTTTGTAACTGATTGCATAATGAATATTGAAAAATTGACAAAGCATCGGTATAGCTAGAATGATATCGGTGGGAAATCAAACATTTTTATACAAATTAAAATATCAAAATGTAATTCGCCAATTTGTTACTAAAGCGATAAAGTAAATAAAAAGATGTAGAAATATTTAGTATGCAGTATCTATAAAATCATCTTCATTGTATCGTTTCTGGTGTAGATTTGATATTGTTACAAAGCTCCTCATTCCCTTCCCATACACACATCTCTGCACGTGGTAAATTATTTGCTAAGCATTTGCGTGGGGATTACGGGCTAAAGATATTAGGGGCACAAAACAGACACTTGGCAGTGTGTGTGTCCATTAATTATGTCCCATTCAGGACCAATGGGGGAAGGGTGTGTTTGTTTTGCCTTAATAACCTTAATCCACATAATAACCTGATAATTTACTTAAGTAAAGGTACTACAGCACCTGGTGTTGCATAAGATTTTTCATAACTCTGACCATCCTTTACATTCAGACCTCCCTGGACAATTCTATCCTGTTCTTAATATTAGGCAGGCAGTTAATTTTAATAGCCAGGGCTTCTCCATCATGAGGCTCAATACTACACAGTATTCTAGAAGTTTTATTCCAGCTGTTACTAAGTTGTGGAATGATCTTACTAATCGGGTAGTTGAATCAGTAGAACTTCAAAAGTTCAAAGTTGGAGCAAATGTTTTTATGTTGACCAAGCTGACATGAGTGTTTTTATTGTTTATATATGACATATCTGTTTTTGACGTTGTTAATAGTTTATAAAGGACATATCTGTCACTGTTTTTAGAAGGATATATTGTCAATTTATTCTCATCATTTATTTATTTCCTTACTTCCTTTCCTCACTGGGCTATTTTTCCCTGTTGGAGCCCTTGGTCTTATAGCATCTTGCTTTTCCAACTAGGGTTGTAGCTTGGCTAGTAATAATAATAATAATGATAGCCTCTCCCTTAGTATTTGTTTCTTTGAAAACATACATCATTGAAGTTCTGCTAGTTTATCTATAATTGACTGTTGTTTGTAGATTTGACAAAAAAAAATTTCAAGTTCCTCTTGACCTCCATCAGAGATTTCTTCACTTGTTCTAAGTGTCACCTGCCAAGGCTTCCTTAGTTGCTTAAATGCCTTCCAGTAAGAATATGGCCTTACCGACCAAGGCACCAGGTGTGTCACAGTCTGAAAGACCGTGAATTGTAGGTAATGTAGATGCTTTCAAAGTGCTCAATGATTAAAATATCAGCAATGGAAATTTCAGCTCTAAAATTTGGCTTAAAGAATGACTGAGATGTTAGTTTTGGTCATCGTCTTACATCAAGTACCAGGACATCAGTTTGTGGAGTGAAGATAGCTTGTTAGCACCTCTTTCTGTAGCATTTACTTCATGAAGAATAATTTTTGTATCAGCTTTTTGTGTACTTTCAAGAACTAGGTCACAATGGACCGAAGTTACTTCTTTACGCTATGCTACCATAAGGTTTACATGTTTCTCTTCTGCATGGTGGATGACTTTTTGAGAAATATAAGCTAATAATTCACCTTTGGTATGAGAGATTAGTTTACCAAACATTCAACTGGGCTCCACAAGGCCCTAGAAGAGTTGGAAGACCCAGGCCTACATGGCTGAGGACAATGAAACTTGAAAAATGAGATGGGGAATTAAGAGGTATTGAATTAAAAGTGCAAGATAGACACAACTGGCGAAATCTAACCGAGGCCCTTTGCGTCAATAGGTGTAAGAGGTGATGGTGATGAGAGTGAGATAGCCACTTTTTTCATAGTCAAAGGTAGTAAAGTATGTGTTAGGATAGGAAATGAAGTGAGTGATTGGTTTCCGGTGAGAGTGGGGCTGAGACAGGGATGTGTGATGTCGCCGTGGTTGTTTAACTTGTATGTTGATGGAGTGGTGAGAGAGGTGAATGCTCGAGTGCTTGGACGAGGATTAAAACTGGTTGACGAGAATGACCATGAATGGGAGGTAAGTCAGTTGTTGTTTGCGGATGATACTGTACTGGTTGCAGACGCAGAAGAGAAGCTTGGCCGATTAGTGATAGAATTTGGAAGAGTGTGTGAGAGAAGGAAGTTGAGTGTTAATGTGGGTAAGAGTAAGGTTATGAGATGTACAAGAAGGGAAGGTGGTACAAGGTTGAATGTCATGTTGAATGGAGAGTTACTTGAGGAGGTGGATCAGTTCAAGTACTTGGGGTCTGTTGTTGCAGCAAATGGTGGAGTGGAAGCAGATGTACGTCAGAGAGTGAATGAAGGTTGCAAAGTGTTGGGGTCAGTTAAGGGAGTAGTAAAAAATAGAGGGTTGTGCATGAATGTAAACAGAGTTCTATATGAGGAAGTGATTGTACCAACTGTGATGTATGGATCGGAGTTGTGGGGAATGAAAGTGATGGAGAGACAGAAATTGAATGTGTTTGAGATGAAGTGTCTAAGGGGGTATGGCTGGTGTATTTCGAGTAGATAGGGTTAGGAACGAAGTGGTGAGAGTGAGAACGGGTGTAAGAAATGAGTTAGCAGCTAGAGTGGATATGAATGTGTTGAGGTGATTTGGCCATGTTGAGAGAATGGAAAATGGTTGTCTGCTAAAGAAGGTGATGAATGCAAGAGTTGATGGGAGAAGTACAAGAGGAAGGCCAAGGTTTGGCTGGATGGATGGAGTGAAGGAAGCTCTGGGTGATAGGAGGATAGATGTGAGAGAGGCAAGAGAGCGTGCTAGAAATAGGAATGAATGGCGAGCGATTGTGACGCAGTTCCAGTAGGCCCTGCTGCTGCCTCCGATGCCTTAGATGACCGCGGAGGTAGCAGCAGTAGGGGATTCAGCATTATGAAGCTTCATCTGTGGTGGATAATGTGGGAGGGTGGGCTGTGGCACTCTAGCAGTACCAGCTGAACTCGGTTGAGTCCCTTGTTAGGCTGGGAGGAACGAAGAGAGTAGAGATCCCCTTTTTTGTTTTTGTTTAATTTGTTGATGTCGGGTACCCCCCAAAATTGGGGGAAGTGCCTTGGTATATGTATGTATGTACAATTCAATTCTAGCACAAAACAAAATTGAAGCTTTATTAGAAGAGGAGTAATTATTTTGTTTGTTATTTAAAAGTGATATCATGATGTATATTGTTTGAATTTAAAAATCATGTTTATATACTTTTAAAGCTTTTTAATTGAAAAACACTTCATTATACAACAAAAAAATATTTAGACCATTTTCTATTGCCTGTATATGAAATTCTCTTTACAATGATTTAGATAATTGAAATTGGACCAAAAATAAGAAATTTCAATTGAATTATTTTTGGTAAGTGGCCATTTTAATGACATCATTATTATATACAACATAATTGAGAGTTTTCTTTTAATTCCATACTTGGTATTTGCATGATAAACTGGTTTTCAATCATTTCGCTTCATAGAAGTTTCTGAACATTCTAGGGCTCTTTCTGTATATAGTATTTTGACTACTATGAGATTCAGGGCCCCTGTAACACGGTTTTTTCGCAATAACTTTTTTGCTATGAATTTCATAAATATAACGCTTATTCAGAATGCACATTATATCTACACATAAATTTTGACTATATTCTGCATTACGTAGGTTGAATAAATTTGGTACTTTATTAAGTAAAAGTGACGATTTTTGAAGACGGGCCAACTTACTCAGAGAAAAGGTTTCGAACGCACTCGTTACGT
The DNA here is from genome assembly GCF_036898095.1 of Palaemon carinicauda. Classification (NCBI taxonomy): domain Eukaryota; kingdom Metazoa; phylum Arthropoda; class Malacostraca; order Decapoda; family Palaemonidae; genus Palaemon; species Palaemon carinicauda. The sequence continues at coordinate 10,508,381 of NC_090744.1, read as the reverse complement.
AACTTATGACGGCATTTCTTCTCTCTTTCTCGATCGATGATTGCTTATACGTAACGAAGGCTATACCTCTGCCAACAATAACACAAAAGTGTAAATAAAAGCAAAGCAGTACACCTTTATGAACTCTGAAACCTCTCCACTGAGAATTGTCATAATGAACAAACGAACAAAATATGTTAATAAATACAAAAACACTTTGATTATTTGTCTAACTCCCAAAATAAGTTTCCTAAGAAATTACAGTCTACTTTATAGGTCACAATCAGATTGACAAAGTGTATGGAATAGTTGGTAATTTTCAAAAACGTAGTAGACCAGCTTGATTTGATAACTGCTATATCCAATGTCAAGCAATTTTTATTCATTGTCTATCTACCTACCTATTTACTGTAAAAAAAAAAAGATAGCCGGTACCGTATTTTCGCTTTAAACCTTCACCAATAATTATCGTCAGAATGATGACTTCATGAGACTCCACCCACTTTGGCCTCGATATGAATCAGGATAACACCGAAGGCTATCATGGGCATTGTTGGATCAGAAAATTCAAATTCTGGCTATAAAAACTCATTTCTCGAGTAGTTGTAAGAAGTGCTAAATGATCCTCAATGATCCCAGCAGTTGGCCTAAACGTTTAATTCATGCATACTACTGTTGCGGCAGTACTGCTACAGTAGTACTACTACGCCAGCACTGATACCCCACCCACATCTATGTATTGTTCCGCCATTTATAAAGTCTTTGTCATGTTTTTTCACTGTGCAATAAGCCATGGCCTCCTCAGAAATTAAGTTTAACATTAGATGATAGGTTATTTCATTAAGCTGACAAATTATGGCAACTGGGTATGTTATTGCCGACGTTGAAGCTAAAGATAAAGTATGGTATCATTCCTTCATTGCATTATCATCTTTACTACTATTTGTTTTGCTACATGTAGTAAATATTTTAAAGAATAAATGAATTATGTTCACTTTACTTCCATAGATTCCCATTAGATGTACAAATAAAACTCCTAAAACTATTCATGATTTATTTACAAAATGCAGTCATGCCCAAAACATAGCCAGCACGTTCGTACGGCCTAAGAAGAAGAAAAAAAATTATATCGGATGATCTGTTGGTCTGATGGAGATTTTAGCACAAAAATCTTATTTTAACAAAAAAAGTTATATAAAGACTGTTTACATACAATCTCTCTCTCTCTCTCTCTCTCTCTCTCTCTCTCTTGGTGGCACAGTGAATAGTTAATAGAAATGTTCAAAAGCCTTAATGACATTACAAGTATTATAATCATGTTACGCTAAATACAAATCAGACCATAAACATTGGATTTAAACTAGAAACTGAATAATTACCTATTCAGGCTATAATAGATATGGCCAAGGGCTTTCTCATGACTGTATAAAGTTGCAAGTCGTAAGACAAATGCAGGTTTGCAACCACGGGGGCAATTCTAAATCCTGTTAGCCATTCTTGACTGTTATGGGTTTCAGGGCAGATGGTAGAAGGTGAATGGGTGTCTGGTGGATGGGCGGGGCAAAATTTTGTCCAAAGGTGTTTACATTGCTTACGTAATGAATGTTTTCGACTCTTGGCTCGGTATCACTGGCCATGGCGTCGGCTGGATCATTTTTACTCTATAAAATTTAAAACCATTGGGTTTAGGTTATTGATAATGCTGACAAAATTTGTGTGTGGTTGTAAAATATACATATGTCAACTTTCAGCTACACCCGATGCTTTGATAAGGAGCAAAGTCCAAAAAACCGTGTTACAGAGGCCCTGAATCTCATAGTAGGTTAAATTCTTCCTTTTTTTTTATTGTGATTAAAGAAGAGAAATGAAAGTACAGTTGTCATAAATCTTTGACAGGAGTTTCCCATCAACCCAAAATGAGGACGAGAGAAGGGGCTGATGTTTACTGGCATCATCAACAAACAGCTAGAGGGATGGACCTCAAGAAATCTGATTAGTCATTACTCCCACTGACCCTTTCTCCAGCTAACAACAAGGACAGAGCTCAAGAAATCTGTTTCTCATTACTGACACTGACCCTGTATTGGTGAGTTTTCATCAATATTTGTGTAATAACACTTAATAGGTTCCAAGACACTTCATGAGTCAGATTTTGTTAAACTTGTGCCTAGGGTAAGCATCATCTAACTCGCAAGCCTACAATTATTCAGCTGAAAAGGTCAACAAATAGTCCTGTATCATATTGCAAATGTCGACTTGCATACTGTATTATATTGTATATTGTTTTATTACAGTATTTCATAATGAACTTTAGATACAGTAACTAAAATTTATGATTTAATTTGATTTTGTGTTTGTATCACCGAATGATTTTAAGTTGAGGACCTTCTGTAAGTTAGGTTTTTTTTATTAGCTATTTTTTTATAATGTTTTCTTATCTGGAATGTTTTTTTTTTTTTTATTAAAGCTTGGTAATAATTATACATACATACATATATATACCAAGGCACTTGATTTCCGTGTTTCATTTCCTCACTGGGCTATATTTTCCTGTTGGAGCCCGTGGGCTTATCGCATCCTGCTTATCTTACTAGGATTGTAGCTGCCATTGTAGTACAATCCAGAACTTTTTATAGATTTGTTTACTAGGTTTCAATCAATCAATTTTGAGTGCCCTTGTTTATAGAGCATTTGGATTTTGCAGTACAGGTATAGGAACAGATGGTATTGTCAAAGTGATAGCATATTTTAAGAATGAAACAAAAACAAAAAAGGGGACCTCTACTCTCTACGTTTCTCCCAGCCTAACAAGGGACTCGACCGAGTTCAGCTGGTACTGCTAGGGTGCCACAGCCCACCCTTCCACATTATCCACCACAGATGAAGCTTCATAATGCTGGTAATAATTATAAGAACTATTAATTAAGGGATTTTGACGTAGGAAAAATCTATTTCTGGGCTCCAACCCGTGCCGCCCAGTGAAATGCTCCTTTTACATCATTTCTAAGGTAAAAACTGCTATGAATTTACCAGAGAAAAATTTGTATAGGAATGCTAGGTTGAACCCAGCTCGCTCACCTTAATAAGGTGTCGGTATAATACTGGGGCGCTGAATAAATCACAACCAGAGGCCTCGCACCATTTAGATATCTCCTGTCAACATCCCCGAACAGTGAGATGCCATTCAACATCCTTCTACTACTAGCAATCCCACACCAGGGACGTCACTCCTTATAGCACCCCAGATTGGGGCCCAATCAGGGAGGGATGGGTTGGTTCACAGAAATAGATTTTTCCTACGTCAAAATCCCTTTTCTGGGTTCCGACCCATGCCGCCCAGTGAAATCGTACCAGAGAATAGGGACCCAATATGGCTAACTACCTGAAGAGGGAATAACAGAAAATTACATTGCTGATGAGTTTTAATATCAAAAGAGAGGGATGTGGAAACCCGTAAAAATAAATCAACATGTATATGACAGTGATAAATAGACATGGCAAACAATCAATAATGAAAACCGTAGGTAAAATTCAATAGATATAAATCGTGTTAATCCAGCTTGGTAATCAAAAATACAAAATAAAATCAGCTCGGGGATTTCAAGAACAAGTGAAATCAAAACAATTCTTGAAATTGAACAATTGAATAATAAAATAATACACCATAAGGGTGTATAGTAAACAAAACAGGTAGGAACAACAGGTAAGCCAGGCAGGAGGGAAAGAGGACAGAGCAAGCCGTTATGATTAGGACTCAGTACCTTCAGGAGGAACTATATTCCCTGCAGCTACTGTGGCATATCTAAGAGCTTCTAAAGGTTTTAGGTAGTGGCGCTTGAAAACTTTAGGGGACTTCCAACCCGTATATTTTGAGAGCTCATCAAATTTCATATGGTGGAAAAAATTAATTGAGGTAGCCACAGCTCGAATATCATGGACATGTGGGAATGATTCAGGATTAGCTTGTTTAATAGAATAAAGAATTTGTTGCCTGATTCCCTTAATGGTAATAGTTTCTCCGTGTTCTCTAATAAATAAGGGCCCTGTGGTTGTAATGGAAGTTCTACTTAAGTAGGATTTGAGGGTGGTAACTGGACACAGGGATGGATCCCGAGGAAGAGGAAAAATCCTCCAGGGAGACCACCTGTTTTGGGGGTCCTCATTTTTAGCCAGGAAAACTTTGTAAGGGGAGAGAAGGACCTCACCCAAAGAGAAAAACTCTATATGACCTGGGTCTCTAGATAAGGCTGACAATTCTGAGATTCTGGAGCCAGAGGCGAGGCTCAAAAGAAAAAGTGACTTTCTTAATAATACCATATAGTTACAGGATTCGTTTGGGGTGTCAGAGGCTAGCTTAAGAACATCGTTCAAAAACCAGGAAACTGCGCTAGGGCGAGTGGAAGGTTTTAGTCTGGCACAAGCTCTCGGAATGGATGAGAAATATGAATCCGTTAGATCAATGTCAAAACCAATATGGAAGATCTTTTTCAAGGCTGATTTGATTGTAATAATGGTATTGGCTGCCAGGCCTGATTCGAAGAGAGTTCTGAAGAATGTCACAGTTAGGTTCATCGTCATTTTCTCAACTTGGGAATCTTTCAAGAACTTAGCTAATTTCTTGACAGCTGAGTCATATTGACGGAGAGTAGATTCCCTTTTGTCAGATTCCAGGAAAATAGTATTCAAAGGATCGACGTTTGCACCTCGTTGGGCTGTGAACTTCATGAAGTCCATAAAGTTAGGGCATTCAGAATCCTTGAGGAAGCGAACACATTGCCAGTTTGTACTGTCTGTGTTAGCACCGGATTGGGAATCCGCCGGGGGCGGAGACCTAGTTCTAGCAACAAGGGGAACCAATTGCGTTTGGGCCAGTTGGGGGCTACGAGAGCCACTTGACCTTTGAAGGATCTGAGTTTGTGCAGAACTTTTAGCAGGAGATTCACCGGAGGAAACAGATAAATCATCTTCCAGGTATTCCAATCTAGAATCATAGAGTCCGTGGCATAAGCCTGAGGGTCCAGGTTGGGGGCTACGTAACAATCTAGTTTGCGATTGGATTCCATCGCAAACAGATCCACCTGGAGACCCGGGACTGGAGATAGTATCCACTGGAAAGATCGATTGTCTAGTGACCATTCCGACTCTAGCGGAGTCGTCCGGGAAAGTGAATCCGCTACCACATTCCGGACTCCTGCTAGATGGACTGCTGACAGGTGCCACTTGTGCATTGCCGCCATGGAGAAAATCTTCAACATGATGTGGTTTATTTGGGCTGATCGGGAGCCTCCACTGTTGAGGCAGTGTACTATGACTGCACTGTCGAGAACCAGTCTGATATGGAGATTCCTGGCTGGATTGAGACGTTTTAAAGTGAGGAAGACTGCCATGGCCTCTAGGACGTTGATGTGCATTTGTTGGAAGACCGGTGACCATAACCCTTGGACTTTCTTGTGTTATAAGGGAACCGACTTGGAAAGATTCTTGATCTTCGTCCAAGGCTGCAGACTTTTTCTCAGGATTGGGGGAAGGCGAGCACATCTGTCTCGGCGTTTTGCGGTTGCTCTGGAGCGCCACACTCTGTTTATGTCCTTGAGTTTGGACCTCAGGACGATGTCTGTCACGGAGGCGAACTATAAGGAACCTAGGATCCTCTCTTGGTTCCTTCTGGAGGTCAACTTTTCCCTGAGAAATTGTTTTGTATTCCTCGCTATCTCCTTCCTTTTGGCTTTGGGGAGGCACAGCGTATGGAAGCACAGGCCCCATTGTAGTCCCACCCATTGAAACTTGGTCTCCGGGACCAGGTGGGATTTCTCGAGGTTGACTTGGAATCCCAGTTGTTCGTTGCTATGCGGGAAATCTGGGCATTGTCTGACCAGATTAGCCAATCGTCTAGATAGGCCACTACCTGTATCCCCTGAGACCGAAGCTCTTGAATTACTGTCTCTGCTAGTTTGGTGAAGATTCTGGGTGCTATGTTGAGCCCGAATGGTATCACTTTGAATGCATAGGCTTGTTTGCCTAGCTTGAAGCCCAGAAAAGGACGAAAATGCCTTGCTATTGGAACGTGATAGTAGGCATCTGTAAGATCGATGGAGGTGGTGACGGCCCCATGGGGAAGTAAGGTCCGCACCTGCGAGATACTAAGCATATGGAATTTGTCGCAACGAATGAAGGAATTTAAACGAGACAGGTCCAGGATTACTCTCCATTTGTCTGAGCCTTTCTTTGACATGCTGAACAAGAGTCCTTGAAATCTTAAGCGACGTATGCTTTGGATTGCATTCTTTAGTAGCAGATCTTTTGTGAAGGAACGTAGTTCTTCCGTGGACTGAGACCGGTTGAACCACTTGCAGAGGTTACCGGAATTGGGAAGATTGGAAGGGCCTCAATCTCTTCCTACCTCGAATTGGGGTACTAGTAGGCTCATATTTCCTCTTTGAAACCAGGCCCCACCTAACCTTGAGGTTTTGGTTGGCTCTAGCTGCCTTGCTAAGGACCGAGTTAACTAAGTCCTCTGGGAAAAGATCTGGGCCCCAGACTGGAGCTTTGATGAGCCTATTAGGTTCGTGCCTAATCGTGGCTTCGGATAGAACGTGTCGTCGACAACGGGTCCTGGCGTTTGCAAAATCATAGGCGTCAGCCATAAAGTTTTGCAAAAGCGACTGAGTGGGGACCTTAAGGAGGTCCTCCTCGTTGTAAGTGGCGACGGTCAATTCAGAGAGGGCAACTGAATTAAGGGATCTGCTGAATCTACACCTGGACTCATATTCCAATTTAATGAGAGACTCCGGGAGTTTGGAAAGCCGTTCGCTGAACTGCGTCGAGGCACAGTCCGGGCTCAACTTACCTACCGAGAAGGTAGCTGGGGCGTTCCGCCAACATTCATTGTCTCCCGGAAAGAGAAGGGAGGTTAAGTCGGTCTCCCTGGGGTGAGTTAAAGGCTTCTCTTCCTTGATAGCCTGAAAGACCGTCTCTATGATCTTGGTCGCACATGGGGTAGGGGTCTGGTCGTCGGCCACAAACATAGTATATGAACTTTTGTAGGCCGTAATCATTATGTTCAAGCAGTCCCACTCATTGAACATGTGGACCAAGACAAACTGTGCCTGTTCTTTAGGAAAATTAACAATTTCCTTTGGGACCTTATCCAATCGAATCAGAGCCTCTTCCGTGAGGCGAGCATAGCCGGGGAAGGGGAATTCAAGACCCGGCGGGTAGAATTCATAATCCGCAAGAGGCCGGGTACCGAAACCTTCGATTGACAACATACCCTACGAGAAGGGGGCATGCAATGCTAACTTCCAAGGGTTATTCGCATTGAAAGGGGGAAGCTTGGAGGCGTCGGGGATGGGGTATTGCTGTTGTGGCTGTGGCAGCCCTGAGCACATGAGTCCCTGAACTAGGCTCTCCATAGAAGCTATTCTCTCTTGTGATTGCTGCGTATGAAACGATAGCATCGACTCAAAACGAGCAAACATCTTCTTGGAAAAATCGACTGGATTAAATGATTCCGCCGGGGGTGGGGGGGGGGGGGTGAACAGGTGCCGGAACGGAGGCTACTCCGTGAGAGGTTGAAGGCACAGCAATTGGGTCTTGAGAGACTCTGGTGGAGGAAGATTTAGCCTTCAAAGCTGATGATTTTGAAGACTTGTGGTCTTTGGAAGACTTGTGGGTCTTATATAAAGGCTTATGATGAGCCTTCACCTTGGGGATAACAGGCCGGGGACTGAGATCAGTCCCGGTTGTCCCCGGAAAACCTTGAAAAGAAGAGTGTTCTGAAGTAGAAGAGAAAGCCGGGCTAGAAATAGGAATCTTAGCCCGGGAACCACCTGACTCACCTACGTCCCTACCTGCGTCGGGATCATCCAGAGCTATGGGTTCCACATCGAGGTTGAGGGTAGCAATGTCCTCAGTTAGGGTACCGCCCGTCTCTTCTTGGTCCGGGGTCAGAAGAAGGGATTCGATCCTCTCAATGATAGGATCCGCCAACTCTTTGGGGACCGCAACTGAAGTTTTAGCATGGGGGGTAGAGATGGGAACACCGTTCTTCAGAGAGGATATATGGCTGTTTGACCTTCACGTTGCAGGCGAACCCGCCAATCCAGATCTTGAGGGTAGCCTGAGCTGTATCTTTTTCAAGTTGGGAGCACTGAAAGAGAACAGACTATTAGCGAGGGATATTTGTGCCAAAGAAAAGTGGAGAAGTCCAAGGACTTCGTAGACACGAAGTGAAAGGCATGTGGGAAGTCCAAAAGACTTGTGGCCTTAAAATTAATAATCTTAATTAATGTAAACCATTGAAATTAATCGTAACTCACTACAAGTCTGTATCAATGAAAATGCATTCACCGAGTCAGATGTTAGAGTGGAGGTCATTGTGTAGCAGACTACACAATTGTCCGGATGCCAAACAGCTAAGTCATTCATTTGAACAGAACAGTGGGCGACAAACGTCATGGCCGCAGGGTTGATAGAGGACAGCGGCACATGCCGTCATCGCACAGCGTACAGTCTGTAAGATAAAAGATACATGAGTATCTTAAAGGAAAGCAAATTAGGGGCCCGGAGGCCCCGGTGCTTAAATATATATATATATATATATATATATATATATATATATATATATATATATATATATATATATATATATATATATATATATATATATATATATATATATATATATATACATATATATATATATATATATATATATATATATATATATATATATATATATATATATATATATATATATATATATATATATATATATGTATATATATATATATATATATATATATATATATATATATATATATATATATATATATATATATATATATATATATATATATATATAAATTTATATATATCAATATCATGATAAAAATGTTTTATATATATACATCAAGTATCTTGAATGAAAGCAAATAGGGGCCCGGGGGCCCCGGGTGCTTAAATAATATCAATATCATGATAAAGGATTTATATATCAATATCATGATAAAAATGTTTTATATACATACATCAAGTATCTTGAATGAAAGAAAATAGGGGCTCGGGGGCCCCGGGTGCTTAAATCATATCAATATCATGATAAAAGATTTATATATCAATATCATGATAAAAATGTTTTATATATATACATCAAGTATCTTGAATGAAAGTAAATAGGGGCTCGGGGGCCCCGGGGGCTTGAATTATATCAATATCATGATAAAAGATTCATATATCAATATCATGATAAAAATGATTTATATATATATACATCAAGTATCTTGAATAAAAGCAAATAGGGGCCCGGAGGCCCCGGAGCTTAAAATATCTATATATATCAATATTATGATAAAAATTTTTATATATATACATCAAGTATCTTGAATGAAAGCAAATTATGGGCCCGGAGGGCCCGGAGTGCTTAAATATATCAATATCATGATAAAAGATTTATTTTGATTGTATTATGAATGAAAATAAGTCAGACCGTAACCATGATCATATCAAAAGAGGGAAGGGAAGGTCGAGAACTAGGATCGTATATGTAATATATATGTGACTAATATATAAAGTTAATCCAAGTAATAATGAGTAACGTTGGCTCCGGAGGCTCAACTAAACAACTCGACCAGATGGAAATGTATAAAAGCTAGGTCCGTGAGGTGCGGGACACCATAGAGGGGGAAGGGATCTTTAATGGGTCCGTGAAGTGCGGGACCGAGAGGGAGTAGCACGTACAAAACTCAATAAAATAATATAACATGACAAGGTACCACGGACCGAGCAGAAAACTTCCTGTCGATCGTTGGCCAAACGAGCGACGGAAAGAAAACGACTATGACCGGGTAGAGTAGTACAAAAGTGTAAGTAATGTACGTTAATGTATAATAATAGCAAGCCTCACAGATCAACGGGAACCGCCCGTGCAAAGAAAGCGAAAGGCCCCGGGAGGGGAACGTAACGCAACATAGTGACTCTAACTCTATTGGGAGAGAGAGAGGGAGGTAACCCTGAGGTGGGGTATCGGGCGGGAGGGAGGCTAGGAGTGGGGCGATAGCAGGTATACCAACCTGCCAGACCCACGATTGATATGATCATGCGGAAAGACTAATAACACTATAATAAACATAACACATGGTAAAATAAGATAGGAAGGCATGCTGGATGATAATAATAATAAAAATAACTATACAACAATCGTAAAACAAACGAGGGAACGAACATGAGACAGGAGAAAACCAAGCCTGACGGCGCTGGGAGTAGGCAGGGCTACCAACATAACATAGAGTCAGTGAAGTGCTAGAAAAATGAAAAACTAATATCTGACTCATGAAAGACCCTCGAGCTAATGCAAGAAAAACGAATGACGTTAAAAATGAGAAGCAAGTCCGTGGCGTGCGAGCGTAAATAATCCAAGTAATAATATTAATGGAATAGAAACGCCCGAAGGCCACCAGGTATGCCAACCTAACGAGAATACGCTCACGTTATCGTAATAACTGTTATCGCAATAACAGGACATCGATATAATAAATTAATACCGTGTGTGAACCGTGGATACCCAGAAAGTTCATAACGAGAAACAATCAGTATGGAGGACTCATTGAAAAGGGTTAAGAACGACATGAGAGAGAGAGAGATAGGAGGAAGCCGAGCGCCATGAAAGACCCACGCGGGGTCGTGAAAGTAAAACTGTTATAATATAAGCAAAAAAAGGGCAAGGCCCCCTCCAAAATCTCAAAACTCATAGATCTGGTACTTAACTTAGATGGAGTGACAGTGCAGTCCGACATCTTGAGGTAAATCCAGGTAAAACCAGCGAAATTCACACACCAAGGCAAAATAAGTGTTTGATAGCGCGTGCTATAAAAAGGAGTGACGTCACTGGAGTGGGATTGCTAGTAGTAGAAGGATGTTGAAAGGCATCTCGCTGTTCGGGGATGTTGACAGGAGATATCTAAATGGTGCGAGGCTTCTGGTTGTGATTTATTCAGCACCCCAGTATTATACCAACACCTTATTAAGGTGAGCGAGCTGGGTTCAACCTAGCATTCCTATACAAAGTTTTCTCTGGTAAATTCATAGCAGTTTTTACCTTAGAAATGATGTAAAAGGAGCATTTCACTGGGCGGCACGGGTCGAAGCCCAGAAAAGCCTTTATACTTTCTAGAAATTTTTTAAACATTATAGGGTTCAGCCTCTGTACCATGGTCTTCCAATATCTTGGGTTAGAGTTCTGTGGCTTGAGGGTACACTCATGCTCACTATTTTATCTTATTTCTCTTCCTCTTGTTTTGTTAAAGTTTTTATAGTTTATATAGGAAATATTTATTTTAATATTGTTACTGTTCTTATGCTATTTTTCCTTGTTTCCTTTCCTCACTGGGCTATTTTCCCTGTTGGATCCCTTGGGTTTATAGCATCCTGCTTTTCCAACTAGGGTTTTAGCTAAGCAAGTAATAATAATAATAATAATAATAATAATAATAATAATAATAATAATAATAATAATAATAATAATAAGAGAGGAAGGAGAGTACAAGTATCTCAGTTCTTTGATAAGATTTTGCTTTAAGAATATATTTGCAAAAATATTTGATTGTTTTGATATATCTTTTAATTTTCCTATTCAGTAATGTCACCTTCTCAATATAATTCCTAATTCTGGACATTCATGGATGTCAAAATTATTTACCTTAAATATCATAATTATTCTCAGACTCTTTATAACCTCTTTTGTTATATCAGAGTTCCCGAGAGCATACAGACTTATGTCTTCTTTTTATTACAGAAAGTTCGGTGTGATGCCTAGGGTTGCTCTGGGTCCTTTAGTGATCCGGTAGGCCCCGATGTCTGCCGGTCTCACGCTCCTTGTGCCATCCCCTTCGTCCGTGAGCCGGCCCAATCCCTTTACATGGTTGGGTTCCCGGAGGCATGCACGCTGTGTTATGACCTTACGTCAATCCTGTGCCTTAACATTGTATTTTGTTTTTGGTACATGGTGTTTGACTTTATCCCTTTTATTTGATAGTGTTTTTTGGGCTTGGAAGGCATTCTCTGGTACTTTTTCACCGGGCGTCACAGGTCGACCCAGAAAAGGGATTTTGACAAAAGAAAAATCTATTTCAGGAGAGTTACCTGTGACGCGCGGTGAAACCCTTCCCTTACGTTGTCCCACCCTTTCCTTTCCAAGCCATAGTTCTTGCAGAAGGATGTAGATCAGAGGGCGCTAGCATCGGGCGTCGGTAGAGTGGCGCAGGTAAGGTAGCTAGGGCCTCTGTTACGCCCCTTCCCTTTGATGAAGGAATTATCTAAATGGAAGACAGCCTGTGAATAGTGGTTTTCACACGCCCCTGCTTTATACACGACGCCCACTGGGTGTTCGCGTGAGGGTAGTAACCTCTGCATTCCATACTTTAAATTTCTCTGGTATATTTGGAAGTATTTATATCAGAAAATTGTAAAGAAGGACTCTCTCACCAGGCGTCACAGGTAACTCCCCAGAAATAGATTTTTCCTTTGTCAAAATCCCTTAATTGCTTCCTGTTGCTAGTTTTTTTTTTCTTATATTAACCTAAACATCAATAATTTTATGCTTGATAGTTTATGCTGCCTAGAATTTCTATACAAAATTTAGAGAGTTGGTTTTCCCTGAGTGCTTGGTTCTGAATTGACCATTGGCATGATTTTCTCTTCATTGTTTATATATGATACAGTAAATTATTTTAACCTTGTTATTGATTTTAAGAATTTTATATTTTTTTACTATTCATATACTGTATAGCTTATTTCCTTTCCTCACTGGGTTATTTTCCCATTTGGAGGCCTGGATAGCATCTTACTTTTCCAATTAGCGTTGTAGCTTAGCTAGTAATATCAATATCACAGAATTCTTATCAGAACTGGCACTGAAATTACTCAAATGACAATGCATAGGAGATTATTGTTTTTTTTCAAAATGTTCATGCATAAATAGCGCCTTTTGTCTTTACATTCATCTATCCTTTTCATATCACTATTCCTCACTAGTCTCTCAACTGGTAATTTTATGGCAGTTATTAAGGACTATGAGATTGGCTTTAAATGAAACTGTTTATTCCGTTGGAATTACTTTTATTGCTTCATAAGTTACTTAGTTTTGCATGGTATCCAAGGACCCTTAATCAATCTGAGTTCAAACTTTGCCTATACTGTAATGTATATGTCTGTAGTGGACAATTGTCTTGATGTTAGTCAGCACTGTTACTATATCACGTCTAAGTTCGACAGAGGTGACTTGATAGGGAATCTTACATTGTATGATGTACAGTATTGCTATTAGTATTTTGAAGTATCAATTGCCTCTTGGTCTTGTAAGAAGTCAGTGTGCTTATCGTTCGTAGGTTAACAAGGTATGATTTTATTTGCATAGTAGTATGAAATTGAGAGTATTAATCATCTTGAAACTACCACGATTTTATTTCTGTCAGCTAACATCTTCATTTTTACCATATTCATTAATTCTGTCCTGGTGATTGCGATTAAAGCTTTTCTTCACTTTGCCTCTTTGTTTGTTACCCCATCATTTGAAGATAATCTGTTGCTGTCTTTTTGAAATAAATGATCTATAGCTTGAGGGTACAATCGGGCACACTATTCTATCATTTCCCTTCCTATTGATTTTTTTTTAAGTTTTTATACTTTATATATGAAAGATCTATTTTGATGTTGTTATTGTTCGTAAAATGTTTTATTTAATTGTTCATTACTTCTCGTAGTTTATTAATTTCTGTGTTTCCTTTCCTCACTGGGCTATATTTTCCTGTTGGAGCCCGTGGGCTTATCGCATCCTGCTTATCTTACTAGGATTGCAGCTGCCATTGTACTACAATCCAGAACTTTTTATAGATTTGTTTACTAGGTTTCAATCAATCAATTTTGAGTGCCCTTGTTTATAGAGCATTTGGATTTTGCAGTACAAGTATAGGAACAGATGGTACTGTCAAAGTGATAGCATATTTTAAGAACTTGGCATGAAACCATAAGAAAATATTTGGGAATATGGTTAAATTGCAAGGAAAGTTTGTGATTTGATTTTAATGAATTATTCTGGATTTACCTGATATCAATTATTATTAATTAAAGAAATTAAAATATTTGAACTATAAACTAATTTTACATGAAAAAATTAAACCTTCAAATTACTAAGTGAGATTAATCTTCAGTCATTTCTACAATGAAAGCTTTCATTGATTGTTTTTACTGCAGGACTAATGTTGAAATTTCTATTTCAGGTAGAAGTAGTCTGGTTAAAGGAACCATCACTGCTCTCCTAGTTTATTTTCTTTCAGAAGTATGGGGAAATGTGTAAAGAAATGTTTATGAATAATCAGAAAAAGGATCGGATCGTCGGGCATGTTAACAAGTTTAAACTACACCTAAGCTATTTAAAAAATTCAACATTAAAGGGATTTACTCCCTTAATTGAATACATTTTACATTCAAATCAATCAAGTAGAATTTTTTTATACTATTGTTAAATATGTTTTTGATTTAGACCTACCAAAGTGTTTTGTAAGGAAAATTGTTCCTAAAAAAGGTATTCAATAAGCTTATTAAAAATTTTATTTAAATATTATCCTGCATTTGATTTAATGTGATGGCTTATATTTATAAATTTTGTTTTAATTGAAGAGAAATTTTATTGATTGTGCACTGCACCTACTTCCCCATTTCATATCCATTTTTTCATTATTTCTATGAACTTCCTCTAGCGTTCATTTTTGCTTCTCTTATTTCTATGAACTTACCCTGATGTTCATATTTGCTTCTCTCATTTCTATGAACTTACCCTGATGTTCATATTTGCTTCTCTCATTTCTATGAACTTACCCTGATGACCCTGATGTTCATATTTGGTTCTCTCATTTCTATGAACTATCCCTTATGTTCACATTTGCTTCTCTCATTTCTATGAACTTCCCCTGATGTTCATATTTGCTTTTTTCATTTCTATGAAATTCCCCTGATGTTCATATTTGCTTCTTTCATTTCTATGAAATTCCCCTGATATTCATATTTGCTTCTCTCATTTCTATGAACTTCCCCTGATGTTCATATTTGTTTTTCTCAATGCTTGCTTGCTTCCTTTTATTGATATTTACCCAAAAGCTGAACAATTTCTAGTTTCCTTAACTTTAAATGGGCTTATATCTCTAGTATAGTATAGAGACAAATAGGCAGGTTAGGGCAATAACTACAGCGTGGGTTGGCACACTCATCTCTAACTCTGCGTCGAGCTAAAAGAAAATTAACGTAGTCTCCAATTCGGAGTGCAGATATCTATGGTTATCTTAGGATATGTCCCTTGTTTTGCGCAATATCTTCGGATAGTCGTTCCGGGGATTAGAACCCTGTGATGCCTTACGGTAATTCTCTTATAAATATAATACAATAGGAAGTTGCCGGAAGGAACTTACATCATGACGACATGCTCGAGGCCCCCCCCCCCCAAAAAAAAAAAAAAATAACGTAGTCTCCAGATGGTTCATTTTGTTTTATTAACATTTGTCGCAAATACAGGAAATGCAGTCCAGCCAAAGCTCATTATTGTTTTGTTGGTCATTTGATATTGTTTACTCTAATGCAGGGTAGAATAGATGTTTAAAACACTCAATTTTGCTCTTTGAAGGGTTAAAGATGAGATAAAAGAGTACAGTGGAATTTTTTTTTTCTATGCCAAAGGGGCAGGACCAAATGAAATAGAATGAAAGTCCTGTACCGACTCATTATATTGTGGCAATTATAGATGAACTAAAGAAAATATTTCCCAATTTTTATCTAGATGTAACTGACTGGCATATCTTGAAATTTTTGTGATGTGCTCTATGTTAGATAAATATCTATACATTTGGTGTGATGCACCAGATTGTTCTTTATTGAGGTTTATTAAGATTTTTATTTATTTGTATTACTGTAATCCTTTATTAATTTGGTTTGACTGCCCTCATGCAGAGCATGAATGCTTTCCTATAAATATTCTATATTTGGTACAGGTTTTGCTAGTTTTCCATTCAGAGCATCTTTGTGTTTGGCCAAGTCAGTTGATCTAAATCACTCTAAAAGGAATAGATATTCTTTGAAATATCTTTTGATAGAACTTAAATAAAACTAAAGAACTGTACTGTATCTTTCTTTTACTGATTGTAGGATATCAAGGATCTTATGTTCACGATTATCCTTGCTTGTTCACATCAACAGATGACAGAACTAAGTATGTTGCTTGCAACCAAGCTTACTGTTAATGTGGACTACCCTCCCCAGAAGTTTTAAAAATGAGTTTCGGTTTAGTGAACTGAATAAATCAGATGAGCTAAGGATAGATAGTTTGAGAGGAGTCTATAAGTCTACCTGCTCTGTTATCAGCAGCCATTGTCTGACCTTCCAATGTCCTCGCTTGGGTGGAGAGGGAGCTTGGGTACTTATCATATGTATATAAGGTCAGTCTCTAGGGCACTGTCACTGTCCCTTGCTTCTTCCATTCATGTGCGACCTTTAAAGAACAGTAGCCTTCAACCATCGTTCAATGCTGGCGTCTGCAAAATTTTCTGCCATGATTCACTTAAGCTTTAGGTATGACGGTAAGTAGTTTCATCAACAGATGGTGGTTTCTTGTTCACTGCAAAGTACAGCCATCAACTTTCCTAAATCATTAAAATTTTTAATCATACAGGTATTTAAAAATGTCTAGGCCTACTGATATACATGAGGAGTTTGGAATTCCAAGTCTTTTGGGGGTGATGTTTGATGTCCAGTAGTTCACCTCTTCATGACAATGGATGTCATTTATTCTTGGAATTCATTTTGAATGTCAACAAAATACCAAAGTTGAGAGAGTTGGCAATAGGATTTACATGGTACCTGATGCATGTCCGTACCCTACGTATTTTGATGTCCTTTTAAATTATTAAATCTATCATATTCAACCTTGTCTTCATCATTATTACTGCTTCTTAGAGTTAAGTCCACCTTTTAATATTATTATTATTAGCTATGTTATAACCCTAGTTGGAAAAGCAGGATTCTATAAGCTGGCGGGCTCCAACAGGGAAAAATAGCTCAGTCAGGAAAGGAAACAAGAAAATAGATAAACTACAAGAGAAGTAACTAACAATTAATGTAAGATATTTTAAGAACAGTAATAACATTAAAATATATCTTTCATATATAAACTATAAAAACTAAAAAAAAAGAAAAAAAAAAAAACTAGAAGAGAAAAAAGATAATAGTTTGGCCGAGTGTATACTCAGGCAAGAGAACTTTGTAACCTCTTCTGCCATTAGGCTACCAAAGGCCTACTGTATCTGCTGATGTGGCACAATTCTTAATGTCCAAAATTGAAATGAACTACAGTATTCTAATGAAGTTTGAGGTTCAGCTTGTGTTTGCCAGCTATCATTATCAAATGCTATATTCACAATTATAGTAATACGTCAATCTATATTTAACTGACATTTGTTATATTGGCATCATCTTTGTCAAGCAGTTGTTCTAGAAGAGCATTCTAAAATTAAACCATTGTTCTCTGATCTTCGGTAATTACATAGCCTATGTACCATGGTCTACTTCCACTGTCTTGTGGCAGAGCTCTCTTGTTTGAGGGTACACTCGGGCACATTATTTGTTTCCTTATTTCTTTTCCTCGCTGGGCTATTTCCCTGTTGGAGCCCTTGGACTTATAGTATATTGCCTTTCTAACTAGGGCTGTAGCTTATAAGCTTGTGATAATAATACTCTAAAAGCAGTCTATTTTCAGAACTATACAGTAGATCTACACTTTTTGATCTTTAAACTAATTTTAAAATGAAATTAAGCAACTGCTTTCAATGCCAAATGTTATGCATTCCCAATTCCATTTGGTGATTAAGTAAAATACACAGGATGCCTTTAACCAAACTTTACTTAATGCCTTCATTTCAAAACTCCCCCATTTACAAAAGATATAATTACATTGTTCAACTGTTTCTATAACTCGTTAAAACTATTAGAAGGGCAATTAAATAACATCTCCCTTCATTTTAGATATAGATAAACATTTGTAAACGGAGTTACACAAACATAATGCTTTCAAGTCTGTCGTGATTTTCACCAGTTTATTAAATCTGCCGATGTTCTGGGCGGATAGCAAGACCTTGAAGAGGTAAGACTCCCAAATCCTTCCAGGAATCAACAAAATACAGCTATATTTTAACAAGTTTATTACAAAAATAATTATTTAATATGAGAGAAATACATAATCAAACATTTACTCGACATACAAAAGAGACACTTGATTAAATAACCTCATGCGTTGCTGAAAAAACTAAGTCCGCACCGGACTCAAAATTAAGCAAAATTAATTAATATTTTAATAAGTTGCCTCGGTAAACGACATACCAAGGCTTTTTCACGTAATTTAAAAGACAGCCCTGATCCCCAATCACAAGGATCGACTAAATATACATAGATACAAATCTTACTAAACACTTGTAAAACCTATAGGGAAACCGACCTGGGTACAATAGGGGGGGGGGGGGGAGAATACAATTAATGACTTCCTTCTGCTGAGGACGTTGGACAAAAGAGGCAGAGCTGAGCTCTGCAGCCCTGACTACACCTTGTTCCCGCGTTTTTTCTGAATCTAAATTTCTACATAGGATATTTTTGTCGTGGTACAATAAAATGACATTAAATTTCTGAATCATAAATTACAAATGCTCGATTTCCTTAACCTCAGTGCCTTCCCTACCAGGCGGTTGCTCTCTAGGTTCTAAAACAGTCTCGTCTCAAACCACAGTCATTCGACTTAATGCCCGCGAGTTCTCTCAACCTTCCCTCCAATTTAACGTAACGTTGGTGGAGTTAAATGGCGGGATTTTCGAGTGATCAGTTCGAAAATTCCCGACAAAGTCAATGGGATAAAAAGTATGATAGCAGAGTAGGCCTATATCAAAATAATGACTTCTTAAATCCAACTATAATTGGAAATACAAATAGCTATTTCATACATGTGGAGTCTATAGCCAAACTATAAAACCTAAGTTTTAATATACTATCTGATATCAGTTTATGGTGATATTTCTTTTTATTTGAAGTAAATCTTACCAATCTTATATCATACAATTATATAAGTTTTGGGAGATGACTTTATAACGAAAAGAAAAAAAATCATGGTTGTTAAATAGATTATAGTTACCCTTTAATCCAGTTTTCTTTAAATTCAATTTTGTACTGTTTTCTTTTTCTTTAGGCCGTTGATCCAGGGATAACTTACTTATACATTTCACTCTTTTATATCCATCAAATATTAAATTATATTCGTACAAATATCTTCTGAAATCCTATAATAACTCAATTAATCTATCGTAAGAATGTTTAAATATATCCTGAGCAAAAGACTATAATCTTAGCTGAGGAAAAGGCTATAGAACGCAGACTATGGTGGAGGTCCCTGATTGGTTGAAACAACTCTTTAACACGAAGGACAACTTTTTGTGAATTTGTCCCCAAATCTGGGAATTTTTAAAGGTGTTTGTGGACATTGAGTGTGGGAATTCCTTTACGGGTGGTAAATGTAAAACATTATCTAAATACTCATGAATAATTATCCAGTCTTCAATGAAACATAACGAAAGTGAATAACTTAATTACGTTTTATTGTTTTCCTATGGTATACCATTCATAACAATTAGAACTTTATTAATATATCTTTCATAGCACAAACTGAAATCAGAGCACAAATTAATCATTAATAAAACAAGATATACTGTATGTTGTTTTACAATTGGAACAATTAGAAATAAAATCAGAATAGATTATAATTACAGAAGATACAGGAGTACACTGTACAGCATTTAATAGGCTGTAAATTTAATTGTGTTGAAAAATGCCAGGAGAAATTACTTCTGGTCAGGGGAACTTTTAGGGACTGTCTAGGGATGTTCCTGACTGTGTAGACTGTAGAAGATGATTCATTTCTGTCCCAGACAAAGAGAGAGGAAGAAGGAACCAAGTCTCGTGACTCTCGTCTTTTAACTTGTGATCCTGCAAACAGTGGAGGATTTTATGGGTAAGGAGGGACACACTTTACAAGGTTTTAATGATTTTATTATGGCTGATAGTATAGAACACCACGCTCTCCATTTACTCCAATATAATGTAATTCTGCAGTTCTCACCTTCTTGCACAGTAATTAGGTGGTTATTTAAATTCTGGGAAAGCAATAATTAGCAAGATATGTTGAAGGGGGGGGGAAGGGGTTACAAAAAGAAAATAGCTCGGTTTCCTCACTAAACGACTTGGAACTGACATGTCAACATCGTTTAGTGAGGAAACCGAGCTATTTTCTTTTTATAACCCCTTCTCCCCTCTTCAACATATCTTGCTAATTATTACTTTCCCAGAATTTAAATAACCACCTAATTACTGTGCAAGAAGGTGAGAACTGCAGGATTACATTATATGGAGTAAATGGAGAGCGTGGTGTTCTATACTATTACCTTATTATGTTCTCGCGGTATCTTTAATTACTCAAAATACTAGAGATTCGAATATCTTGTAGGTGTTGTGGGTTTCCATGTGTTAAACCATCGAATTTCTTTAAGGGTCTTTCATTGGCGAAGAAACTTTATAAAAGACATTTCCCAAAAAAAGGCATTTTTAGCGTGTGTCAGTAATTCCATTAATCAGTGAGTGGTTATTAAATGAGATTGTATCCAGATGTGGCTTTAACTTTTCAAATAATGAGATGGTGTATAACTGTAGTCGCTGTGTGGTTTTAGTTCCAGTTAAGGAATCTGTAATCACCTATAATTGAAGTTGTTACTATAAGAATGAATTAAGATAATACTAATGCCTGTAGCCGTAGGCCTAGATTTTAGAATCCAAATCAAATGTCGATCATTTTTATTGAATTTTTGTTCGCGTGGTTAGAATAGAGGGTCGTATCATTTTAATATTTGCGCAATGTTTTATTTAAAAACGACAGAACTTTTTATTCACATCTGATAAGAAATTTAATTGGAGATTATTTTTCGCATTCTAAAAGGTGTGAATATGATGGTGTAAACTATAGTGACAACTGTGATTTGTGCAAGTTATTTGCATTGCAAAAGTGTAATTAAGAAACGAGGGTTTTAGGTGGTTTGATGGAAAGTTGTTCGTTAGTTGACCAAAAATATAATTCAGTGAGCAACTCAACATTCTCACAGAATCATTATTTTATTGATACACAGAATAAATTTTTTTTTATAATTTGGTATATGCATACTGTATGAATATACATATATCATTCGTTTGAATACAAATGCATACAATCCTTGACACAAATATATACAATCATTTTGCTTTTAAGAAAGAACCATTGTCTCATTTTACGTTAGTTTGATAACTCGTAGTATCAACCACGGCCACCAATTAATCTCTCTCTCTCTCTCTCTCTCTCTCTCTCTCTCTCTCTCTCTCTCTCTCTCTCTCTCTCTCTCGTGCAGGTCTATCCTATTTCCCATTATCAAGTTTTGCTAACCTTGATTTAATTGATTGTTTCAAAGTTCGATGTTTTCATTTCAATACAGAGACAGATATCCACCTGGACGTGACTGCAGGAACACTTGTTACATATAATGATAGATATTATATTCTAAAGGATTTATAAAAACTGAGAAAGTTTTGTTATGGCTTCATCCTTCACAGCTACTTTCTCCAAATCGTTCGTGCAATATTTCCACGACCGAGTTCAAGCGAAAGAATTGGGATACAGGAAAAGATAGAGATTATTATTATTATCATTATTATTATTATTATCCAAGCTACAACCCTAGTTGGAGAAGCAGGATGCTACAAGCTTTGTCTCTTACCTTGTCCTCCAGGAATGTACAGCGTATAATACGCTTATGCGTTTGTACATATTTATATTTGCGTAAACTTATTTTGGGATACGGATGCGTTTTTTTCAAATTTCTATTTCATGATATATTTTGTTCTTATCCACGTTAATTGTTCATGAATGTAAGTATTTTTTCTATTAATCAATTTACAAAATTACGTTTTTATTATCCAATATTAGATGTAGACACAAACGGAATAGATAATTATAGTTTTAAGAAAATTTCTGAAAATTGGCGCCAATTACACCAGCCAATAGGACAATCGCTTCCAAAGCTTCTTGGCAGATTACGAAGCTTTTAGCCAATAAGAAACGTCAAAAGAAAAAAACTGCCAAGTGTAGGTCTCTGGTTGGCCAAAGCACCAATTTCTACTTTTGAAGAAGTCACTGTGGTTCTGGTCCTAGGGAGCTGAAGACGTACTGTGGTCAAGGTGAGCTATTGGTGAAAAATACGACGTATTTACTATTTTTCTTTATATTAGGGCAATGTTTTTTATTTTTTAAACTGCAGAGGTTCGATTATAGTCAAGAGAATACCGGAATAATAATTTTCGACAAATACTTTGAGCCGGTGACGTCTAGAAAGGTTTTGGTCGGTCATTACACAGTGGAAAAAAAAAATTCCTTTTCGATTTTTGTGAATATTCCAATCTGCCGAAGACAAAGGTGTTAAAATCATTTTAATGTAGGATCGTGAAACAAAATTACAGTGTTAATACCGTTAATATGTGTTTGGCAATTAAGAGAGAGCGCCCAACATGGTATCTTTAATGTAGATAAGCACCAAGGAATTGTCCGGCCATATTGGACAGAATTTTATATGTATTTTTTTTAAATATAAAACTTACCCGCTGGTTATATAAAAGAGCTGAAGTCCCCTGACGCCAGGGCAGAAAATTCAAATTTCGTGCTATCGAAGATACGGCAGGTGTACCAACCGCACCCTAGCGTTAGAACAGGTGGAACCACACACCATCTCCAGTTCTTCTCTCTGCCGCCATAGCTGGCTGACATATAGAAGTTTGCTCTCGTGTTTTACTCTCTTGGGAAGTTGTTTGGTGATGTACAACGTTCTTTTTTGAGTTTAAGCTATCGTTGATTATTTTCCCTTGTTTCTTATCTTGAAATCTTTTTGTTTGAGATTTTCTTTATTGATATATCCCTTACTTTTTGCTCGTCGGTCTCTCACGTTACCATTCAAAATGGCCGACTCCTCCCCTGCTCAGCGTAGGTGTGTTAGTGAAGGTTGTCGTACTCGACTTCCTAAAGGATCTATTGATCCTCATACTATTTGTGTGAAATGTAGGGGTAAATTTTGTTCATTAGATGATAGGTTTAATGAGTGTCTTTCCTTAACTGATGATGATTTTGTTACTTTCGATCGTTAAGTTAGGAGACTAGAGAGAGATAGAGTTAGGCGTAGTTCTTCCCGATCTGTGGATAGAGCCTAACCTAATGTACCTGTTCCTAATCCTATTCCTTCCCCTGTGGTGGTAGATCAGGAACCTACTATGAAAGACATGTTTACTGCTATTTTGACTCTTGGTGAGAAAGTTGAGTCCTTAGCAGCCGATAGAAATACAATTTTTTCCGAGTTAAAGGTATTGAGAAACCGTGATCCTGTCGGAACTGTGGAAAGTGTTTCAGTGTCTGATGTTGGTGTACCGAAAAGTCGTGACTCTCTCGGTGTTGTGACAAGTGTTGCTAATGTGTTTAGTGTTGCGGAGGGTGTGTCTGCACGATCTTGTCGTTCACCTAGCCTAAGACCTCTTTCGAGCTCTCGAACCCATGGGAGAAGTAATGTCGAACGGCTTAAGGGAACGAGAAGCGTCATCAATCGTGCAGACGTTCCCTCGAACGTTCCTGTTGCCGTAGCTCAGGTCGTTCACCCTCATCGTAGGAAAGATGAGGTTCATGCGTTATCCCCGTCTTCTGATGAAGGGTCGGGGAGTGAGATCTGGCGTCGCGCGTCAAGACCGCTTAAACAGACGCATGATGTTTCACAGCGTCGGGAATCGCCTGTGCGGCCAGGATGTAGTTCGTTGGGTTCACCGGAACGTTTCTGTTCTCCCAGCGCTTGCACTCCGGCTAAACGTACAGATCACCGTGTTCGTGTGGATATGATTCCTTCCGATTCGGACCTTGTTACTATTCATGCACCCCCTCTTCCTTCGGATTGGCTTTCTTCCCCCAAAATGCATGGTGATGTTGGTGCGAATATTCCTTTAAGGAGTTCTGTTGATCCGAAATGGTCTGCGCTTGTGTCTATGAAGGAACAACTCTCGTCGTTGATGGATTCTTATCAACCAGGTGTTGGCGTTATGTCTGGGCGTCAGATGTCAGACCAGTTATCGCACAGGCGTTCGATGGTCTCTGGTCTTGACGAGTTATCGCTTAGGCGGTCTCCCATTCATAATGTTCAAAGCCAGGTTGATAATGATGAGTCGCGTCAGAGAGTTTTGGTTGACCAGTTTTCGCTTTCTGGTCGCGGGGAAGAACATCGGCGTCGACAAGTGGACGAGACGCGTCAACGATTTGAAGTAGTGGATCGTCCGCGTCAACAACTTTTGGACGCTTCGCGTCAAAACATCGATTCGCAGCGTCGACATCCTGACTTCTTTGATCGTTCGCGTCAACAGTCTTTGGACTTTACGCGGCCTCTCGGCGATCTTCGACAGTTACCTTCTGATTTCAAGCGTTCTTCTGTTCAACAGCAGTCGGATTCGAAGCGGTCTAGGCAGTTGTTGGTTGAAGAAGATCGTCTACCCGTCCGTGTTTCGCATCAATCTACTTCTACTTCTCCCCATCAGGTAGACGCAGATGTTGGCCTTGACTGGCAGTCCCATCCAGACTTTGTTCCTTCGGTTCAGGCTGCAGCTGTTGCTGCACTGCCAGAAGACGAGCTTGAGGAAAAGACGGATGAGGATGATCCTATTGAGGAAGTCTCTGTGAATGAGGAGGAGAAGCATTATCAGCATGCTGTGGATCCTCGCAAGTTTTTGCTTATTCTGACTGGAATTTTCCCGGATCAGTTTACCCCTGTGGCCCCTCGTTCTCCGCCTTCTGAATTCATCTTAGGTAAAGCTACCAAGGTTCCAGTTTATACCAAGATGGTTCTTTCTCGATCCTCTAAACGGGCCTTGAAATTAATGGGTTCTTGGTTGGACTCCAAGAAATCTTTTGGCAAGACGGCCTTTGCCTTTCCTCCCGCTAGGTTAGCCTCTAAATCGAGTGTGTGGTACGAGACTGGTGAAGTGTTGGGCTTGAGTTTTCCTTCGTCTGCCCAAGGGGATTTTTCAAGTTTGGTAGATGCTTCTCGTCGTCTTGCCTTAAGGAAAACGAAGATTTGGTGGTCCATTCCAGAGTTCGACCATTTGCTTAAAGGTCTGTTCAGGGCCTTCGAAGTTTTTAATTTCTTGGACTGGGCTCTGGGGGCTTTGAGTAAGAGGGTCTCCGATATGACAAAAATGGACACTTGTGGTTTGGTTCATTTGATTTCCTGCTTGGACAAAGGTGTGAGGGATGGCTCCAACGAGCTTGCTGCCTTGTTTACAGCTGGAATTCTCAAGAAAAGGGCCACGATGTGCTCTTTTCTCTCTGCAGGAGTGTCTCCCTACCAGAAAACGGGCCTTCTTTTCGCACCTTTGTCTAATACCTTATTTCCGCAGGAATTGGTAGGCGAGGTGGCTACTGCCCTCACGCAGAAGGCCACACATGACTTGGTTACTCATTCAACTAGGAAAGTTTTGCCACCGTCATTCTCCTCTCGTAAACCTAAGGAATCCTCTTCTGGGTTTCGACCTCAGTCCTTTCGTGGGAAGTCCTCTGGAAGAGGCTCTTTTAAACCAGAAGGAAGGAAGCCTAGAGGCAGAGGGGGCAAGTCCGGCCGAGGTAAAGTCTGACTGCCCTTTCCTTCAGACAGTAGTGGGTACCAGGTTGACTCACTTCTGAGAGGCTTGGGAGAGGAATGGAGCGGACCCCTGGTCCGTCCAAGTGTTAAAGGAGGGCTACAAGATCCCCTTCCTGGCTAATCCTCCTTTAGTCACAGATCCAGTGGATCTTTCGCCCAAATACAGAGATGGACCCAAGAAGCAAGCCATGCTTCTTCAGACGTCTCTTTTATTAGAGAAGCAAGCAATAGAGGAAGTGCAGGATGTTACGTCTCCGGGGTTTTACAACCGCCTTTTTCTAGTACCCAAGAGTTCCGGGGGGTGGAGACCGGTTCTGGACGTAAGTGTGCTAAATGGTTACGTCCAAAATTCGACGTTCACTATGGAGACTCAGAAAACAGTTCTGGCAGCTGTGAGGAAGGACGATTGGATGGTCTGTTTAGATCTTCAGGATGCCTATTTCCACCTTCCGATTCATCCCAGCTGCAGACGTAATCTGAGGTTCATGGACGGAAACAAGGTCTTCCAGTTCAGGGCTCTGTTTCGGACTCTGCACGGCTCCTCTATTGTTTACCAAGATCATGCTGAACGTGGCAAGTATGCTGCATTCGAGGGGAATCAGGGCCTCTCTGTATCTGGACGATTGGCTGATAAGAGCCTCCTCAGCCGATCGTTGTTTGAAGGACCTCAAGATGACTTTGGATCTCTCCAGAGAACTGGGCCTCCTGGTGAGCTCGGAAAAATCGCAACTGACTCCATCCCAGGAGATTCTTTATTTGGGGATGGAGATTCACAGTCGGAGTTTTCGGGCTTTTCCGTCGTCGGTGAGAATCCAGGCAGCCCTCCTAAAAGTCTAAACGTTCCTGAAGAGAGATCTTTGCTCCGTCAGAGATTGGATTAGCCTTCTGGGGACTCTCTCGTCGTTAGAGAAGTTCGTGACCCTGGGGAGGTTGCACTTGCGTCCTCTTCAGTTTCATCTCAATCGCCATTGGAAGAAAGGGGACAGCCTCGACAGGGATTGCATTCCCATCTCGGCTTCCATCAAGTCTTATCTTCAATGGTGGGACAACGCGCCCAGACTGAAAGAAGGCTTGTCTTTACTTCAGAGGAGCCCAGACCTCGTGTTGTGTTCCGACGCCTCCAATTCGGGGTGGGGAGCCACTCTAGAGAAGCAGGAGCTTTCGGGGACTTGGACGGTGGAGCAAACCTCTCTCCACATCAATCAAAAGGAGCTTTTAGCTATTCATCTGGCTCTCATCGGCTTCGAAAAGCAGATCTGGGGCAAAGTGGTCCAAGTCAATGCGGACAGCACGACAGCTCTGGCCTATATTGTGAAGCAAGGCGGGACCCACTCTTGGCCTCTGTACGAGATTGCAAGACTGCTTCTCGGTTGGGCGGAGGAAAGGAAGGTGACTCTTTTGACGCGGTTCATCCAGGGGGTCAACAATGTGAGCGCAGACAGACTCAGCAGGAAAGGTCAGGTTCTCTCCACAGAATGGATTCTGCACCCGGACATCTGCAAGAGTCTGTGGCTGTTATGGGGTCGACCTCTCGTTGATCTCTTTGCCACCGCAAAGACCAAATGGCTGGAGTGTTACTGCTCTCCGGTTCCAGATCCCGAAGCTTTGCACATAGACGCCTTTCTGATGAACTGGTCACACATGGAGGTTTATGCTTTCCCTCCGTTCAAGATCCTTTACAAAGTGATTCAGAAGTTCATTTCGCACGAGGAGACCAGAATGACACTGATAGCTCCGTTCTGGCCGTCAAGGAGCTGGTTTCCAGAGGTACTGGAATGGATGGTGGATTTCCCGAGAAGCCTTCCCATGAGACCCGATCTTCTCAGACAACCTCACTTGGCCCGAAATCATCAAAAACTCCGAGCTCTACGTCTGACTGCCTTCAGACTATCGAAAAACTCGCTAGAGCTAGAGGATTTTCGAAGAAGGCAGCCAAGGCAATTGCGAGGGCAAGGAGGTCTTCAACCATCAAGGTGTATCAGTCCAAGTGGGAGTTGTTCAGGGAGTGGTGTAGGACTAACGCGATTTCCTCTTCCAGTACCTCTCTTTCCCAAATAGAAGATTTTTTCTTGGACCTTAAAGTTAAGCATAACTTCTCGTCATCTACTATTAAAGGTTACAGGAGTATGTTGGCGACGGTTTTTCGACACAGGAACCTAGACCTTTCTAATAATAAAGATCTACGAGATTTACTTAGGTCTTTTGTTACGACCAAGAAGATTCAAACAGCTCCCCTTGCCTGGAATTTGGATGTTGTCCTTAAATTTCTCATGAGTGACAGATTTGAGCCTTTGCACTCGGTTTCATTCAAGGACTTAACCTTGAAAACCCTTTTTCTGGTTACCCTTGCCACTGCGAAAAGAGTTAGTGAAGTACACGCTTTAAGCAGGAACATTGGTTTTCGGAATGGGAAAGCCATTTGTTCTTTGCAACTGGGGTTTCTGGCCAAGAATGAAAACCCTTCTCGGCCATGGCCCAAATCCTTCGAGATTTCTAACCTTTCTGATTTGGCTGGTGGTGAATTGGAAAGGGTTCTCTGTCCGGTTAGAACGCTACGGCTTTATGTGGACAGGACTAAGAATCTGAGAGGTAACTCAGACGCTCTGTGGTGTGCAGTCCAGAAACCCTCGATGCCCATGTCTAAGAATGTTGATTCGAGAAGCTCATGCTCAGTGTGATGAGTCGGATCAGAGGCTCCTCAAAGTCAAGACACATGAAGTCAGAGCGGTAGCGACTTCAGTGGCCTTTAAACAGAACCGTTCTCTGCAAAGTCTGATGGATACAACATTTTGGAGAAGTAAGTCTGTTTTTGCATCCCATTATTTGAAAAATGTTCAGACTCGCTATGAGGACTTTTTTACGTTGGGTCCTTTTATAGCGGCAAATACGATAGAAGGTGAATGATCTACCACTACGTTCCCTTTTTCCTAATACCCCTTTTCTATCTCTTGGAACTCGTTTGTTATGGTTGTTTGTGGAGATTGGTCGTCAGTCTTCCAGGAATCTTTGATTTGGTTAGGTGGTCAATTTGTTCCTTGAGTGCACTCGGAACAAGGGTATTGGTTGAGGTTCTGTCATGTTATAGGTGGTTGTACCGTTTGACAGCTCCTAGAGATTTTCAGCCCGCGTGGATTACTGGATCTCTTAAGGATAGCGGACGAAATGAGGCAGAGTATCATTGCTGTCAGCTTCCTTATCAGGTGAGAACCGCTTAAGTTTATTGTATGTAACCCTTAAGTGAATTTTCTATATGTAGCTGTCTCTGACCCGCCACCAAGGGGTGTCAATCAGCTCTTTTATATAACCAGCGGGTAAGTTTTATATTTAAAAATGATATTTTCATAATAAAATAAATTTTTGAATATACTTACCCGCTGGTTATATAAATTTAACACCCACCCTCCTCCCCTCTAGAGACTACCCATGGTATGGCTATGAGGCATGGAAGAACTGGAGATGGTGTGTGGTTCCACCTGTTCTACCGCTAGGGTGCGGTTGGTACACCTGCCGTATCTTCGATAGCGCGAGATTTGAATTTTCTGCCCTGGCGTCAGGGGACTTCAGCTCTTTTTTATAACCAGCGGGTAAGTATATTCAAAAATTTATTTTATTATGAAAATATCATTTTTTTACGTTTATGTATTGAAGGTGACGTTCGAAATAGTACAAACCAAATGACATATTTATTTAGTTTAAATATATACATTAGCCTAACTTCTCATTCAAATAGTCTCCGTAAGTCATATAAAATAGGACTGTGTATTTCTACATACACAGCATGAATACTAACACGTTAAATACAAGCTTTAGAATATATGCAACTATTCTTTACGGAAGTTGTTTGAAAGGTTTGAAAACACTCTAGCCGTCTCCGTTAACAATTGTGTTGGTCTTTAGGGTAAGTGTGAGTCACGCCCGCACTTACATATCCAGCCATTTCGTTACCCTTAATATTATTGTATTTAGATTATCTTAATTTTATTTATATTGGTTATTATAGAAAATACTGTAATAATGATGTTTTTGTATTGAGATTCATTATACGAATCTTTCACGTAAGAAAAGGATGTTAAAAGATTCGGAATGTTGTGATTTTATTTACTAATTTGTAGCATATGGGCGTTTTGTTATTTTCCCGAGGGTAATTCACGCTTCCACGATCTACATTGGCGTATAATGAACGGTTTTTGACTTGAGTTGGTGTCACTCAGACAATTTAGCAAAAATGGTTTTGCTCAGTTTTGCTGGACACAAATATGACGGACAAGAGTTGTCCGGTTGTGAACTGTAGAAGGGTTTATTACCTATATATATATATATATATATATATATATATATATATATATATATATATATATATATATATATATATATATATATATATATATATATATATATATAAATATATATATATATATATATATATATATATATATATATATATATATATATATATATATATATATATATATATATATATATATATATATATATATATATTGAGATTCGCATATCTCTAAAACTACTTGACCGAATGTTGTGAAATTTGGTTAACTGATTGGCCATGATCCAAGGACGATTTGATTAGATTTTGGGAGTGATTGGTCAAAGGTCAAGGTCAAGAAAAAGTAAAAGAATGGTAATTTTGTTATGACTTGGTCAATTTTTATCCGATTTGCGTGAAATTAGTGTCAAAATGAGCGTAATTCAATTGCCCATCTTGTGATGTGACGTTGGCGAAGGTATGCGCTCTACCGAGTGCTCTGTCAAGTTATTGATTTTATTTCCTTTATGACTATTTCCGTAATTGTAGATATTTATATTTGGTTGTATAAAGCGCTCTAAGTGCTTCGATAATGTGGATTTAACAAATACGCAATACGGTGTGTGATCAGCAAAGCTTACTCACGTGTGTCTTTTATGCAAAGTGAGCAGATATATCAAATGTTAAAACACACACACACTCTCACTACCACTCCCACTCTCACTAACACTCCCACTCCCACTCACTCCCTCTTCCACTCACTCACTCCCACTCTCACTCCCACTCCCACTCACTCCCACTACCACTCACTCGCACTCCCTCTCACTCTCCCACTCTCTCACTCTCTCCCACTCCCACTCCCTCTCCCCCTCTCCCCTCCCCCTCTCCCCTCTCCCTCTCCCCTCTCCCTCTCCCCCTCTCCCTCACTCACTCACTGTCACTCTCTCCAATTCACTCCCACTCACTCTCACTCACTCATTCACGTAGCCCCCCCCCCCCCCTCTCTCTCTCTCTCTCTCTCTCTCTCTCTCTCTCTCTCTCTCTCTCTCTCTCATTCAGTTAGCCACTTACTCAGCCACTCACTCACTCGCTTAGCCTCTCTCTCTCTCTCTCTCTCTCTCTCTCTCTCTCTCTCTCTCTCTCTCTCTCATGCTGCTTCCCTAATCCTATCACTCAATGCAACTCTACGAACTACGAACCTTTCAAGATCAGTTTGTCGTACTTTTACGCTCTTATATATTCTGCGTATTACTGCCTAATTTGTGTCAATTGTCAAATCCACATTATGTTAACACAAAGGAACCCCCACCCCCTATAACTTTCCCCCTCTCGGAATATGGAAGAAAGCATGCGTGTATGAAGGGGTAATTTCAGTAATCTTAGCTTGGTCGAAGTCATTACCTCCGCCAACGAAGTTGGAAGGAGGCTATGTTTTTAGTCGTCTGTGTCCTTGTGTTAGTGTGTGTGTTTGTTTGTGAACGGCTTCTTGCCCACAATTTTAATCGTGGAGTTATGAAACTTGCAAGGATTAACTGTTGTGTAAAAAGCTGGAAATGATTAAATTTTGGAAGGTCAAGGTCAAAGGTCAAGGTTAAAGGTCAAGTAAAATATCCAATTTACGTAATCAGCAATAAGTTTGGACATCGTTGTCACAGAGACTTCAAACTTAGTTCATATTTGAGAGTATGAAAATCCACGCCAGTGAATACACGTTAATTTAACCATGTTTCAGATAATGCCCTGTCGAAATATTTCTCATTTATCAATTCTTGAATTTTAGTAGTTCAATTATTAACAGATTGCAAAGCAACTCCAAATTTCTTGCCTTCGCCAAACTTGAAGGTTTTGCGAAGGGCGTGTGTTTAACGTGTCATCGTTTGCTGGTTAGGGTAACTTAGAAAAGATTGCAATAAGAATTAAATAATTCTATTGGTGTTTTTATCGTTTAATTGGTTTTGGCATTTAAGTTAGTTACGTATTATAAATTGGTAAATGTTGTTTACAATTATATATTGAAATTAATTGCTTTGGGTCCTTCAAGATAAAGAAAACTATAATTATTAAGCTATTGTTTAACCATTAGGTGTGAAGGCCTTAAATATTTCACTTTCTCTTTAAGGGGTACTGCTTTTCTGGTCCTATACTGCAGAGGAATCCTAATCTCTACTGAGGGAAAAGGCAGAAAAGGCAGGAAAAAAGAGTCCTACTACAGATCTCGACTAATAAGATTATTATATTTCAACCACTTAGTGTACAATACTCTAATTATAGGCTTTCCTATTAACACATTTCTTGGAATTTGAGTATACACTGTTAAATATTTATCGTAAAAAAACTATAAAAGTGGGAATGTTTCCAGACATTTACTATTTTAAAAACGGATATATTGATGTGAAAGGGTGATATTACGGTCACCAACCCGTAAAAGATGATAAAGTATGGTAAAAATTACAGCTGTATGTATTTTAATGAAACACGACTGAGAACACTATATTTTTACGGAGAATTTCCCATTAAACTTACGGTGTTTTTAAACAATTTCTCTCTCTCTCTCTCTCTCTCTCTCTCTCTCTCTCTCTCTCTCTCTCTCTCTCTCTCTTACGGTCCCCAATATTTTACCTAAAAACGACCGAGAACAATATATTTTTTTCTTAAACAATCTCTCTCTCTCTCTCTCTCTCTCTCTCTCTCTCTCTCTCTCTCTCTCTCTCTCTCTCTCTCTCTCTCTCAAGAAATACGTCTAAGAACAATATATTTTCACGGAGATTTCCGATTAAAATTATGGTTTTTTAAGTCTCTCTCTCTCTCTCTCTCTCTCTCTCTCTCTCTCTCTCTCTCTCTCTCTCTCTCTCTTACTGAAATACGACTGAGAACAGTAAATTTTTAATGGAGATATCAGATTAAAATTACGGTTATTAACAGTATGCTTTTATGTATTTTGCGTATCTTAACTGCGTAATTTGTGTTAATTGTCAAATCCACATTATCGAAGCACTTAAAAAGCATGCGTATATGAGGGAGGGGTCATTTCAGTTATCTTAGCCTTGGCTAAGTCATTTCACCATGTTTTAGATAATGATGATAAATCATAATATTTCTCATATCAAATCTCGATTTTGAATAGTTTTGTTAACCAATTGCGTAGGGGTTGTGGTGGCCGATGTAGTAACGTCCCTGACTGGCGAACCCCAGACTGGGGTTCGAGACCTGCTCAGACTCGTTAGTTCCTTTGGTCGCTGCAACCTCATCATCCTTGTGAGTTAAGGTTGGGGGGTTTGGGGGAGCCTATAGGTCTATCTGCCGAGATATCAGCAGCCATTGCCTGGACCTCCTTGGTTCTAAGTAGATTAGAGAGGGGGCTTGGGCGCTGATCATATGTATATATGGTCAGTCTCTAGGGTAATGTCCTGCTCGATAGGGCAATGTCACTGTCCCTTCCCTCTGCCATTCATAAGCCGCTTTTGAACCTTCAAACTACACATTTTGTGTCTTAATGAGTCTTACGTCTGTTGATTTTTTTCCTATTATTTTTATTCCAAATATTTACAATATTAATTTGATTAACTCGAAATATGAAAAGAGATCCAATCTATACCTTATTTTTCTAATTTTTCAAAGCATGCATGCTATATTCAGCCATTGGAAAAATTACTTCAGAAATAATTAACAATTTAGATTTCTAACACCGTTAATTCCTTCTCGTTAATGGCGGTAGTTCTGGTAAATTACTTTCTTAAAGGAATGCTTATCTGGTCCCATACAGCAGGGGAACCCTACTCTCTACAGAATCTCCATAGTCATTTTATGATGTTCATTCGAAAACATTCAACATTTCATGGTCGCGTATTGCTAGTTTAGGGTTAAATCCTCATTATCGAAGCACTCATACAATAGATATTTATTTGTGCGTAAAGTTTATTTCTGTATATTCAAAGCTTGCTAGTCCATTTCTTTTAGCGAGTCATATTTGCACCGACTCGCAACGGTTCCCTTTTAGCTCGGAAAAGTTTCCTGATCGCTGATTGGTTAGAATGATCTTACTTTACTTACTTTTACGGGTTTATTTCTCGCCCTCCGTCAGACACTAAAATTCTGTTCAGGCCGGCCTTGGTGTGTGAAAAAATAATTTCTTTCCAGTTAATATTTTGCTCTGTATCTTATCAGTTATTTCGCTAGCATTTGTATTCAGGCTTGATAGTTTTCAGGTCACTATTATAACACTTTCTAAAAAGATAAGTATTCAGGTTTTTCTTGAAAGCTGCCACATTTTTGCTATTCTTGACATCGAGTGGAAGGTCATTGAAGAGTCTCGGTGCAGCATAACTGAACATTCTTCCTCCTATTGCATGATTCACATTAATTTCGAATAGTCTATGTGGGTCATCAGCATGTCTTATTCTTACAGCGGCGCTGGTAGCTTCAGGGTAGGGGACCAAGCAATCACGAAGATATTTAGGCTTATCACTTGTAAGTGCTTTGTGGGTCAACAAGCAAATCTTAAATTCAATTCTAGCCTTAACAGGTAACCAATGTAGATCGATCAATGCAAGAGTTATTCTCTCCCGTAGTTTAATGCCTTTCATCAGTCTAGCCGCTCGGTTTTGCACATTTTGAAGCTTTCTTAGTAGTGTATTGGGCAATTTGTAGTACAGAGAATTACAATAGTCAAGCCTTGATATTACGTGACTCATCACTAAAAATTTTTTACTGCCCTCTGTTAAATATTTTCTAATAAATGCTATGTTTCTCAGGTGATAGTTACACACTTTCACTGTGTTCACAATTTGGTCCCTCATTGACAAATTACTATCTATCAGTACACCCAAATTTTCCACAACAGGCATAATCCCAACATCAGCTTCACCAATTTTTATACTTTGAATTAACTGGTAATTCTTCAAAGCCACCTTTGTGCCAAAAAACATACATTCTGTTTTATCATCATTTAATTTGAGCTTTTTCCTCTGCATCCATGTTTTTATTTCAGTCATTATCTCATCAATTTTGTTCTTTGTATCTTGTGTTGTTGAAATTGAGAGGTAAAACTGAGTATCATCTGCATATAGTTTAAAGCCCACTTTTTGTTTTTTCAAGATGTGTGATAGCTCGATAGTATATATGTTAAACAAGATAGGGCCCAGAACTCTACCCTGTGGTACACCCTTCGTAAGAATTCTCTCACTGGATCGGTTTCCAGAAACTTCTACAATAGTCTTCCTATTCACTAAGTAACTTCGCAAAAATTTCAGTGCTTCCTCAGTCACACTCCAATAGACTTTGAGTCGTCAAGTAAGTACTCGTGCACAACAGTGTCAAAAGCAGCACTAAGATCTAACATAATCAAAATTCCACACTTTCCCTCATCAAGAAGACCTATCATATCATTCATTATTGAGCATAAGGTAGTTTCTGTAGAATGATTAGCTCTGTAGGCCGATTGATTTTCCGGGAATACCTGTAACTCGTCAATATGCGCCCATAATTGCTCACTTATGACTTTTTCAATAAGCTTTGACATATAGGATACATTTGAAATGGGCCTATATGAATTTAGCTCGTTTACATCACCTTTCCCTTTGTAAATTGGTTTGATCAACGCAGTTTTTTCACAGCTAGGAAAACAGGATTGTGATATACATAGGTTAATTATGTTCAGGTAAATATTATATACAACTTGCTTGTTTGGAGCTTCACTTATTGAACTGTTTGGGAAAGGGTCATTTCCACAATATGTATTCTTCATCTCTCTCATAACCTTTAACAAGTCGCACATTTATTTCCTTAAATTTTATTAACTTCTTTCCCTCCTTCACTGGCATAGCTGACTGTCCTTCCAAGTGATTTTGGGGGAAACCTCTATAGATTTTATCAATTTTTTCACTAAAGAATATGGCAAAACTCTCTGCACACACACTGTCAGGCAAGACATATTTTTTCTTTAATCCCATCAAATCATCAAGGTTTTTGTGAAAGTCCTTCATGTTATTGTTTTTTTTACATTCGCCGTTGTAGAATTTTCTTTTTGTTTTTTCTAACAGGATGTTATAGTCATTTCTGGCCTTATTATATAGATTTCTGGCTTGTGAGGATTTGGCTCTTTTCCATCTACCTTCCATCTTACGTCTGTGTCTTTTTGCCTTTAATAGCTCAATGTTATACCATCTAACATTTTCGCGTACAACTATTTGTTTGTTCTTTATGGGACACATGGTATCGTACATTTTTCCAAAATTGTCGTTATATTTCTTGGCATAACACCCAACACATTCTCTGTCTACCATATGATCACATTGTATGTTTTTACAAGACATTTGCGCTACACTAGCTTCAATAAAATTCTCAGCATCCAAATTTTCCCGTTCCTTATATGTGATCCATTTTTTCAATACTCTGGTGCAATTTATATTAACATCGAAAGTGATAAGTTTGTGTTTTTGAGATCTCAAAGTCTGGTTCCACTTCAAGGTTTCTTATTAGGTCTGAATCTTTTCCACATATGACTAAGTTGAGTGTATGACCACCTACTGACGTTGATACCGAAACACTGTTTATTAAATTAAACATCTCAAATACTTCTTGAGTTCTTTAGTCTTATAATCGTTTTCATCATCTACCCAACAATTAAAGTCACCACCAATTAATGTATTTTTAATATCGTCCACCACACCCACAAGAATATTAAATTCTTCAATGAATTTCCTCATATTACTCCCTGGTGGTCTGTATAATGATATTATATTCAATACCTTACTGTTTCTTGTCAGTTTTAGATAGATATATTGAAACGTTTCAAATACTATTTCATTCATGATAGAAACCCTAGAGAAGGTTTTCGACACGAAGACACCCACTCCTCCTCCAGTTTTGTCCTTTCTTGGTACGTGGTAGAAATCGTGAGTACACGGCGTCATCTCCTGAATCTTTGAGTTTTCACTAATATTTCCCTGCAACCAAGTTTCCGTTAATAAGCATAAATCTAATTCCATTTCGTTAATAAGATTTCTAATCTTTATGGTTTTATTCCCCACCGATTGAATATTTATCAGACCACACTTAACCAATGGGCTAGACTCCATGATCGGTTCTATTTTTTATCCTGGTATGCTCCTCCTTGTATACTATACAGTTATCATCATATTTAAGGTGGGTACACACACGCGAACCGAACCTTGTATGCGTAACTGCGTTACGCATATATGGTACACATATACGTACTGACTGACCAAAACAAGGGACTCTTCTATGGACGGCCTTATTCATAGTCGGTGTAAAGTTCAGCCACCTCTGTTGATACGCGTGCAATACAGGTCCCGTCCACACGTTGCGTAACGTGCAAAGAGACCTCCCTTTGATTCGGGGCCCAAAAACCGACAATTGCCGGGACGGAGGGCGAACCGAGCCTCGAACCTCGCGGGTTCGGGGTTCGGGTTCGAGGAACCGTCCACACTTGCGTTTTTGTTACAAGAATTGGTTACAATACAAGGTTCGGTTCGCATGTGTGTTTTATGATTCGTATCATTGTAATTCCTCACTGTGCAGTTATGACACTTTAACGTATTTACATTACAATCCGTGGTTCGATGATCCTGGCTACACTTGGCACATACCCGAGTCTTGCTACAATTTTCGGCAGTATGACCAAATTCCTGGCATTTATAACACTGAAATACATTGAAGGAATCATAAATTTTGCAGCATCCTCCAAGCGTGGTATATACTCTATCATCCCTTTTACGGAAGACTTTCCTGATAGTTGGACTACACTTTATAATGACATGTAATTTACCGCTTTGTCTTGATTTAAACTTCTTGATCAATCTAAAGTCCTCTTCATTTTCACATATATCATTCAACCATTCATTCTTCTCCATTATACTGGCAATTATATCATCTTCATTTTCATCAATATTGCAGACCTTGATCTTCAGTTTAAGTAGATCCTTTTTATCTACTTCTACCTTAATGTCATTCTTGACCTCTTCTAAGTCATTTTTAGCCTATTCTAACCCAGCTTTATCCGCAAAATTAACTACCAAGTGGCCTTGTTTAGAGGTTTTGACCTGTTCGACATTCGTGGTTATCTTCTTCATGATAGTTTTCTTGATCTCTGAAGCCTTCGTATTTTCTTCCGTAGATTTTATGAAAAAAGTGTGTGGTTTTTTTTGTTTTTTTTTTTTCCCAACCTATTTGCATATGTGGTCTTGGTTACATTCTCTTGTTCGTATTCCATAAGTTTCTCTTTCAGCTCAATAATTTCTTGACGCATATTAGTGTATTGAGCAGTTATCATATCCAGAAAACCAGACATCTGTTGTTGTACAGTTAGAATCAAAAGAACGCAGACACCCTGGGGAAATCTTTCGTCAGATGTCTCTAGTGTTCCCGTGACAAAACAGACAAGGTGTTGCTCGTCTTACTACTTATAAGAAATGGGCGGAGCCTTTTCCAACCTTAGCGAACCAAAGACAGTAAAGGGCTGTCTTTGTTAGCAAAAGCATACAAAAGTTACAAATGGAGTTGCCATATTTCAATTCTTTATTATCACTTGACGTCTCAAATATCCACTGTAAATACAAAACACGCATATTATATATATATATATATATATATATATATATATATATATATATATATATATATATATATATATATATATATATATATATATATATATATATATATAAATATATATATATATGTGTGTGTGTGTGTGTGTGTGTAATACCAATTTTCATGCCAGTTTTTCGGACCAGCGTTCGATTTCCCAGCCTACCAGAAGCTATTATCTTTGAGTTGATTCCCCCTTGGTTTTCTGATCACGAGGTATAGAGAGAATCCAGATATTAAGGGAGTATAATATATGGCTTATATTAATATGAAAACACGTCTAAATGTGCAAAATTTATCATTATATATATATATATATATATATATATATATATATATATATATATATATATATATGTGTGTGTGTGTGTGTGTGTGTGTGTGTGTGTGTGTGTGTGTGTGTGTGTGTAGATATCACGTGATGAGCATAAAATAATCAAGTATAAATAGTCATGAAAGGAAAAATGAAAACAAACTCAGTTCTTCTTTTGTGACTATAATAAATAAATATATATATATATATATATATATATATATATATATATATATATACATATATATATATATATATATATATATATATATATATATATATATATATATATACATATATACACACACACACACACACACACACACATATATATATATATATATATATATATATATATATATATATATATATATATATATATATATATATATATATATATATATATATATATGTATATATACACATATATGTATACATATACAAATATATATGTGTGCGTGTGTAAATTGATAACTTAAAGAAAGTAGTAGACAAATTAAGAGCTAAGAAACCAGTG
The DNA here is from genome assembly GCF_036898095.1 of Palaemon carinicauda. Taxonomy (NCBI): domain Eukaryota; kingdom Metazoa; phylum Arthropoda; class Malacostraca; order Decapoda; family Palaemonidae; genus Palaemon; species Palaemon carinicauda. Next base: position 10,468,890 of record NC_090744.1, on the reverse strand, counting down.
GGCTTTATAAAAAACGAAGGAAAAATAGTATTTGGGTCTACACCTCCTTAAGCATCAACATCCATGAAGAATGTCTTAATTCCATAGGAAAACAGGAATGAGGAAGACCTAGTTTCTCAATATTCTACTTACTGTCTGTTATGGTCAGCTATATCGAAACGTAATTATACGAAATCCCCTTTAATGTTTTATTCCCCCGTGAATTAATTTATAATAGAAATTAGCAACATAGTAACAGGTAAGAAAATAATACCCAGCAAACACACACACACACACACACACACACATATATATATATATATATATATATATATATATATATATATATATATATATATATATATATATATATATATATATATATATATATATATATATGTGTGTGTGTGTGTGTGTGTGTGTGTGTGTGTGTGTGCGTGCGTGTTTGTGTGCGTGAAGGTACCCCGTTCCTACTCTTCCCGTAAGCTAACTTTCGTTTTGACGTCCCAATTGCGTATCAATCTTTTAGGGGTCCTGATGAAGGGCAACAAACTCTTTCCTGAAAGTATTTGTTTGGCCAGTTCCTCTCCTCCTGCTGTTGCGCTTCTTGGCCGAATTTCTTTTGACGAACATCTTGAAGTCGTTTCATGACGACGGAACCCAATTGAACCATTGATCCATTTGCAATTAAAATATTCTTTTTATAATGACCGTAAGAGGTCCCGTGTCTCAAATTGCCTCTCCTGATGATGATGATTTAGATTGACCCGCCTATATATAAGGCGGACCTCGGCCCCTTGTGTTGGCAGTCCGTAAGGGGAACGGAGCGCTGATTGTATCTTTTAAAAGCTGTTACTTGTGTTGGATGACAGGAACACTGATGACAGACAAATTATGATGAGTTTGACACAAAAAGATGACCGAAGCTGGATCCCGATGTTCAAATCCGGGCCGCAGTAAACCAAAAATCTCCGATCCCAAACCCGTTCCTTCGTCGGTCGTAGATAATTATTTTTCTTATAAGCACGTGCTAACAGGAAGACTTTCAATTGGAGTGTCTCTCCTTAGAAGTTCTTCCTTTTAGAGGAAAAAAATGCTTCAGATTGAAGGATTTTAGCTTTCCACCTTATTCTGCACAATCTTTATTTTAGCATCTTCAACATTATGGGATATACTTACTCATTTCAAATCCGCACAATCGTAAACTGATCAACAAATAATAATTAGTTCTTTCCTGATTCTTTATTTCTTCTCTCCCGTTCTCCTTCCTGACTCCCGCTTCTTCCTGTATTTTCTGTCCGAATCCTTTCAAATAAATCGGTTATTAGTCTTCAAGATTCTTGTTTTGCTTTTCATGACTGCCCTCCTGATTCCTCTTGTCGTTGATCCCTTTCGTCTTAGAAGAAAGAAGTCTTCAAAACAAGAATCTTGAAGACTTCTTCTTTCTCTCCATGAGGAAGAAGAAGTCTTCAAAAAAAGAATCTTGAAGACTTCTTCTTCCTCCTGGAGAGAAAGAGGAAGTCTTCAAGATTCTTGTTTTGCTTTTCATGACTGCCCTCCTGATTCCACTTGGCGTTGATCCCTTTCTTCTTAAAAGAAAGAATTTAAAACAAGAATCTTGAAGACTACTTCTTTCTCTCGATGATGAAGCAGAAGTCTTCAACAAAAGAATCTTGAAGACTCCTTCTTCCTCCTGGAGAGAAAGGAGAAGTCTTCAAGATTCTTGTTTTGCTTTTCATGACTGCCTTCCTGATTCCACTTGTCGTTGATCCCTTTCTTCTCAAAAGAAAGAAGTCTTCAAAACAAGAATCTTGAAGACTTCTCCTTTCTCTCCATGTGGAAGAAGAAGTCTCAAAACAAGTATCTTGAAAACTTCTTCTTCCTCCTGGAGAGAAAGAGGAAGTCTTCAAGATTCATGTTTTGCTTTCATGACTGCCTTCCTCATTCCACTTGTCATTGATCCCTTTCTAGAAGTCTTCAAAACAAGAATCTTGAAGACTTCTTCTTCATCAGGGAGAGAAAGAATAAGTCTTCAAGATTCTTGTTTTGCTTTTCATAACTGCCATCCTGATTCCACCCTTTATGTTTTTTTTTTAAAATAAGCTAGATACAGGAATTCTCTATTGTTGGCTGGGCAGGGCTGGCTCCCTTCCTGCTAGCCCGGAGGGTCTCCTCCTTCCCGCTGGCAGGGCGGGGCTCCCCCCTTCCCGCTGGCAGGGCGGGGCTCCCCCCTTCCCGCTGGCAGGGTGGGGCTCCCCCCTTCCCGCTGGCAGGGCGGGGCTCCCCCCTTCCCGCTGGCAGGGCGGGGCTCCCCCCTTCCCACTGGCAGGGCGGGGCTTCCCCCTTCCCGCTGGCAGGGCGGGGCTCCCCCCTTCCCGCAGGCGGGGCGGGACTCCCCCCCTTCCCACTGCCGGGGTGGGGCTTCCCCCTTCTCGCTGGCGGGGCGGGGTTCCCCCTTCCCTCTGGAGGGGCGGGACTCCCCCCTTCTCGCTGGCGTGGCAGGGCTCCCCCCTTCCCGCTGGCTTGGCGAGGCTCCCCCCTTCCCGCTGGCGGCGCGGGGCTGCCCCCTTTCCCGCTGGCGGGGAGGGGCCCCCCCTTTTCGCTGGCGGGGCTCCTCCCTTCCCTCTGGCGGGGCGGTGTCCCCCCTTCCCGCTGGTGGGACGGGGCTCCCCCCTTCCCGCAAGTGGGGCGGGACTCCCCCCTCCCTTCCCACTGCCGGGGCGGGGCTTCCCCCTTCTCGCTGGCGGGGCGGGGTTCCCCCTTCCCTCTGGAGGGGCGGGACTCCCCCCTTCTCGCTGGCGGGGCGGGTCTCCCCCCTTCCCGCTGGCAGGGCGGGGCTCCCCCCTTCCCGCAGGTGGGGCGGGATTCCCCCCCTCCCTTCCCACTGCCGGGGCGGGGCTTCCCCCTTCTCGCTGGCGGGGCGGGGTTCCCCCTTCCCTCTGGAGGGGCGGGACTCCCCCCTTCTTGCTGGCGGGGTGGGGCTCCCCCCCTTCCCGCTAGCGGGACGGAGCGGGGCGGGGCTCCCCCCTTCCCCCTGGCGTGGCAGGGCTCCTCCCTTCCCGCTGGCTTGGCGAGGCTCCCCCCTTCCCGCTGGCGGTGCGGGGCCGCCCCCTTTCCCGCTGGCGGGGAGGGGCTCCCCCCTTCTTGCTGGCGGGGCTCCCCCACTTCCCTCTGGCGGGGCGGTGTCCCCCCTTCCTGCCGGAGGTGCGGGACTCCCCCCTTCCCGCTAGCGGGGCGGAGCGGGGCGGGGCTCCCCCCTTCCCCCTGGCGTGGCAGGGCTCCTCCCTTCCCGCTGGCTTAGCGAGGCTCCCCCC
>NC_090744.1:10455597-10463097 GCF_036898095.1 Palaemon carinicauda | reverse complement strand
CGTGTCGATTTCAGTCAGAAATAGATCAAAATCATTCACGGGATTAAGTTTTTCTTATTGTTTTCTAGAGAAGGGCATATTGAGTCATTTTTCAATGACTTTTCAAGTAGCCCCGCCCAAACACAAAAATGCTGGGTCAGGCCTTTCGCTACAGACCTCACATACAAGGAAACCACTGATTAATGTATTCTTAATATCATCCACCACACCCACAAGAATACTAAATTCTTCAATGAATTTCCTCATATTACTCCCTGGTGGTCTGTATAATGATATTATATTCAATACCTTATTGTTTCTTGTCAGTTTTAGATAGATATATTGAAACTTTTCAAATACTATTTCATTCATGATAAAAACCCTAGAGAAGGTTTTCGACACGAAGACACCCACTCCTCCTCCAGTTTTGTCCTTTCTTGGTACGTGGTAGAAATCGTGAGTACACGGCGTCATCTCCTGAATCTTTGAGTTATCACTAATATTCCCCTGCAACCAATTTTCCGTTAATAAGCATAAATCTAATTCCATTTCGTTAATAAGATTTCTAATCTTTATGGTTTTATTCCCCACCGATTGAATATTTATCAGACCACACTTAACCAATGGGCTAGACTCCATGATCAGTTCTATTTTTTATCCTGGTAAGCTCCTCCTTGTATACTTTACAGTTATCATCATATGTCTTATGATTCGTATCATTGTAATTCCTCACTGTGCAGTTATTACACTTTAACGTATTTACAGTACAATCCGTGGTTCGATGATCCTGGCTACACTTGGCACATGCCTGAGTCTTGCTACAATTTTCGGCAGTATGACCAAATTCCTGGCATTTATAACACTGAAATACATTGAAGGAATCATAAATTTTGCAGCATCCTCCAAGCGTGGTATATACTCTATCATCCCTTTTACTGAAGACTTTCCTGATAGTTGGACTACACTTTATAATGACATGTAATTTACCGCTTTGTCTTGATTTAAACTTCTTGATCAATCTAAAGTCCTCTTCATTTTCACATATATCATTCAACCATTCATTCTTCTCCATTATACTGGCAATTATATCATCTTCATTTTCATCAATATTGCAGACCTTGATCTTCGGTTTAAGTAGATCCTTTTTATCTACTTCTACCTTAATGTCATTCTTGACCTCTTCTAAGTCATTTTTAGCCTTTTCTAACCCAGCTTTATCCGCAAAATTAACTACCAAGTGGCCTTGTTTAGAGGTTTTGACCTGTTCGACATTCGACATCCATGATAGTTTTCTTGATCTCTGAAGCCTTCGTATTTTCCTCCGTAGATTTTATGACCAAAGTGTTTTTTTTTTTTTTTTTTTTTTTATTTCAAACTACTTGCATATGTGGTCTTGGTCACATTCTCTTGTTCGTATTCCATAAGTTTCTCTTTAAGCTCAACAATTTCTTGACGCATATTAGTGTATGGAGCAGTTATCATATCCAGAAAACCAGACATCTGTTGTTGTACATTTACCTTCATCTCTTCTATGTTGATGCTTAGCCTCGTCATGTCTTCCCATGATTGCCTGACCCATGAACCATTGGGATTTGCAGTCTCGACACATCTTAGACATTTATAAATGACGTTCCTGCTTTCTAAAAGAGTACTTGTGCCATCACTTAAATTAGAGCAAGCTTCTTCATCATGGTACCATCTTCGGCATTCATCGCATTGTATCCCGTCAGCGACATAGGACTCACAGTGCCCACACATGCCATGATTGCCTCCGTCCTCACATTCTTCATTAGCTGCTGCCATTATATTTTCCTCTTTTCCTTGGAGTACCGTGTCAATTTCAGTCACAAATAGATCAAAATTATTCAAGGGATTAAGTTTTTTTTTTTTTTTTTTCTAGAGAAGGGCATATTGAGTCATTTTTCAATGACTTTTCAAGTAGCCCCGCCCCAACACAAAAATGCTGGGTCAGGCCTTTCGCTACAGACCTCACATACAAGGAAACCACTGATTTTTAACACTATATTTCACTAATATCAATACTAGCAAACACCCTGAAAAAAATTTTTCATAGTATTGTACCAACCGTGTGTCACACAATTGTACATAATTATTTTGTATATATTATGCTTGTATCTGCGCTCTTCCCTCGCACTAAAAAGAACCTGAATGATCATGTCTCCGGTTTTGCTCTGTAACATTGTCTGTCTCTCGAACAGGTTATGTCCTGTTGCCTTGAGCTTTTGTATATAAAGGAGAGTGTTCCTTAATAAAAAAACTCAGTTGATTGCATCTAGCCTTTGAGTTCACAACCCTCTCTCAGCCCGTCACATTGGTGACCCTGGAAGTCGACTCGCTCCCACCGCCTTCCACCCCCACCCCCTCGCCCCTTCATCGTTGGTACTATGGTGGACTCTACGGCAGTTGGTGCTGCGGCCGCTCCATTCAAACTTTCATCGTTTGCCAGCAGAGAGTCGTTTGCTTGGTTTCAGCGCGCAGAAGTCCAGTTTCGTATCAGGGGCGTGACTTGCTCAACCACCAAAGCGGAGTATGTTCTCGCGGCGATACCCGAGGACACCTTCCCAGAAATATCAGACTGGCTTTGTGAACAAGGAGACACCCCAATAGCGTATGACGCCCTCAAAACATACCTTATGCAGCAGTACTCGCCGTCGCCAGCCGCCCGTATAGCAAAGCTTTTTCAGCCCTCGCAACAACCGTTGGGGGACCAAAGGGCTTCGCTTGCCCTCAGGGAGTATCGTTCGCCTTCAACCTGCCGCAGACGGCTCTCCTCGTGAGGTGAACCTACTTCGTGCCTTTTGGATACGCCGTTTACCCAAATCTGTACGCGCTGCCATACCCGATGTCGATAGTTTACCCATAAAGGACTTGATGACCAAACCCGACGCCCTTGTGGACAGCCACTTCAAGACCTCCATCAACGCCTCCACCCCTGACGACGAGGATGCCTATTCAACGTCAACCGAAGCTGACATGAATGCCGTAGGACATACACGCCTACCCCGTTACGTGCCGAAGCGGCGACAAAGCTGCCCACCACCCACCAATCGCTCGCGCCCCAACGAACGACTTCTACAGCCACTTACTACCTCCCATCCGCTGCAGTTTTGCTACTACCACTTCAGATTCGGGGCAACCGCGAAGAAATGTGCCAAGGATTGTCAGTGGCCAAAAAACGTGTAAGTAGGCCATCGCTTGTGGCGGTGGCCTCCCGTGTTTCTAATCTTTTCTTTTTACAGGATGCAGGAACGGGCGTGCGATTTTTGGTAGACACGGGTGCTTGTCGTTCTCTTTTGCCAAGGAAACTCTTCAAGGCACGACGTAGTCTGTCTACATCTGCCGACGTCTGCTTGATAGCTGCCAACGGATCTGGGATACCCACCTACGGTTACGAAAACCTCACATTATCGTTCGGAAACGGTAAATTCAATTGGAAGTTTCTCGTTGCTGACGTCACAATGCCAATCCTCGGTGTGGATTTCCTCTCTCATTTCCACCCTCTGGTCGATGTCGCCCACCGACGATTGGTCAACACAGACTCGTACTTGTCGACACCTCTTCAACCCGCCCCCTCTAACCTCGCTCTCTACATCAGCGCACCCACTGATGCCTACGCCCACCTCCTCACGTCGTACCCGGAAGTTTTCCGTCCAGAACTTCGCCAAACGTCCACGGTTCCTGCCAAGCACGGTATTTATCACCATATCAAGACGACGGGACCCCCAGTCTTCGCAAAATTCAGACGTCTGGCACCAGAACGATTGGCAGCCGCCAAACAGACGCTCGCCGAAATGGAGGAAATGGGCCTTTACCAAAAGGCCCCCAGCCCATGTCGTCACCCTTACACATCGTTCTGAAGAAAGACGGCTCCCTCCGTCCGTGTGGGGATTACAGGCGCCTGAACATGCAAACAGAACCGGATCACTACCCCCTCCCAAACATTGCCGACGTGACCTCCTACCTGCACAAAGCAAAGGTTTTCTCTACGCTCGACCTCCTGAAGGGGTATTATCAGGTGCCTATGAACCCAGAAGACATCCCCAAGACCGCCATCACCACTCCGTTTGGTACATACACCTTCAATTATTCCTGTTTTGGCCTTCGTAATGCTGAGGCAATGTTTCAACGTCTCATGGATGGCATCTTAGGGGACCTCCCTTTCTGTGTATGTTATGTGGACGACATACTTGTGTTCTCCTCCTCAAAAGAAGAACACCTCCGTCACCTGCGCATCGTGCTCGACCGCCTGCAACAAAACGGCCTTGTAGTCCGGTACGACAAGTGTACCTTTGGCGCCAACGAAGTGTCGTTCTTAGGGCACCGTATCACTCCTGAAGGAGTCCATCCCCTCCCTGAAAAGGTAGCAGCCGTTCAGAACTTCCCTGCGCCCTCGACCGACAAAGCTCTACAGGAATTCTTGGGCATGATCAACTATTATCACCGTTTCCTGCCAGCCATTGCCGCCACTCTTGCTCCCCTCTACACCTCCCTCAAGGGCAAGCCAAAGGACCTGAAGTGGGGTCCCCTTCAAGAAGCAGCCTTCTGCAATGCAAAGAAGGCCCTATTAACTGCTGCGGCTCTCACTTTTCCTATCCCACACGCCCCTCTCCTTGTCTCCACCGATGCCAGCGACGTCGCTATTGGTGCAGTACTCGAGCAGGTGGTCAAAGGCTCGCCCCACCCATTGGCCTTCTTCAGCAGAAAACTGTCCAAGGCAGAACCGGGTTATTCTACCTTGGATCGAGAATTGCTGGCGGTGCACTTGGCTGTCCGTCACCTTTCGCCATTTCTTAGAAGGTACGCCCTTCGTCATTCGCACAGACCACATGCCTCTGGTGCATGCCTTCACTCGACAGTCTGACACCTGGTCCGCCCGTCAACGCCGACATCTCTCCGCCGTGGCTGAATACAATTGCACCCTCCAATACGTCCTTGGGAAAATGAATCCCGTTGCCGATGCCCTGTCAAGAAACACGTTGGCTGCCGTTCAACTGGGATTGGATTACAACGCCCTGGCTGAAGCCCAACGACAGGATCCAGAGTATCAAGCTTGTAGGACTTCCTGCACGTCCCTCCGTTGGGAAGACTTTCCCCTCGAAGACTCCAACACCACCCTCCTCTGTGACGTCAGTACTGGTAGACCGCGACCTTGGATTCCTGCTCCCATGCGCCGACAGGTGTTTGATTTCATTCACGGCCTTTCACATCCCTCATGCCGTTCTACTACACAGCTGCTGAAGGCAAAGTTCTAAGGATGCTAAGGATTGGGTCCGCGCCTGTACTTCATGCCAAACTTCCAAAGTACATCGACACACAGATTCAGGAGCGGCACCTTTCCTCAACCTCAGCGTCGTTTCACACACATTCACGTCGACGTTGTAGGGCCCCTACCCACATCACAAGGACATCATTACCCGTTTACCGTCATCGACCGCTCCACTCGGCCTGAAGCCATTCCCATGGAAACTGCAACGTCCGCCTCATGTACATCTGCCTTAATATCTGGATGGATTTCAAGATTCGGTATCCCTGAGCATATTACTTCTGACAGGGGAACCACTTTCACATCTCAATTGTGGACGTCATTAGCGAATCTCCTGGGCATCACCCTACATCAGACAACGGCCTACAACCCTGCTGCCAATGGAATGGTTGAACGTTTTCATCGCACCCTCAAAGCAGCTTTGATGTCCCGCTGCAAGGATTGCAACTGGTTTACTCAGCTTCCCTGGGTCCTCCTGGGACTAAGGACCACTCCTAAAGACGCCCTCGACGTCTCGGCAGCTGAAATGGTGTATGGCGACCCGTTGTTCGTCCCTGCCGAATTTTTTCCTTCTACAGCCTCCTCCGACGATCTCCAGCGCATACGTCACGTTGTGGGAAAATTTACTCCGTGCCGCCAGACTTACAAGCCCCCAGCGAAGCATCACATACCAACGGACTTGCACTCTGCAACGCACGTCTTCCTGTGCAATGACACTAGCAAGCCACCGCTAACGCCCCCTTACACGGGCCCTTTCCTTGGGATCCGACGCAGTCTGAAAGCATTCCTGCTAAACATTCGGGGCAAAGAAGACTGGGTCTCTATTGATCGTCTAAAACCTGCTTATCTTCTGCCAGATGACCCGCCTACAGTTCGCCTCTCTAGATCAGGGCGCCCTATTTAACATGTACAGTATGTCATTTATAAGGGGGGGAGCCATGTACCAACCGTGTGTCACACAATTGTACATAATTATTTTGTATGTATTATGCTTGTATCTGCGCTCTTCCCTCGCACTAAAAAGAACCTGAATGATCATGTCTCCTGTTTTGCTCTGTAACATTGTCTGTCTCTCGAACAGGTTATGTCCTGTTGCATTGAGGTTTTATATATAAAGGAGAGTGTTCCTTAATAAAAAAAAACTCAGTTGATTGCATCCTGCCTTTTAGTTCACAACCCTCTCTCGGCCCGTCACAGTATAAACAACGAGATACACAATGATTCCGTTTAAAGCCAGTTTCGATACAGAGCATTAAAACACGTCCACACCCGCGGACGCCAACAACTAGACAATTCTCTCATCAAATACTATTTATATAACTTTGAATACTGCTTTGGTCGTTTAGTAACTATCTTATTGCCCAGAAAATACAATCTAAACATGAAGACCGTTCACTCGCTATGAAACTTCCTTTTATCATTTTAATCTGCTGTTTCTACTTTAGATGTTTAGTAAGTTTTATCTTGCTTTTGCCATATGTTTTTAGTGTCCATACGAACCATTGTAAAAAACACTTTTTTCTTATTCTTCAAATAAAAAGGAACTTTGAAAAAGAATGTGTATCAGTTTCAGACTTCTGATCCAGAAATCTAACGTTATGTCGTGTCTCTCTCCAGCCACCAGCTTGAAACCTTTTGTTTTAATTCTAAATTACCTTGTTTCAAGTACTGTTATCCTGTCTGGTGTTCAGCTTCTGATTCTCATCTTAATTTGTTGAACAGGAAATTACCTACTTTCTTATTCCTGATGTAGATATTAATTTCTGGTACTGTCGTTCAATTAGTTCGTTTTGTATGTTGCATAAGATTTTTCATAATTCTGACCATCCTTTACATTCAGATCTTCTCGGACAGTACCATCCTGTTCGTAATTTTAATAGTCAGGCCTTCTCCATCATGAGGCTCCGTACTACACAGTACTCAAGAAGCTTTATTCTAGTTGTGGCCAAGTTGTCAAATGACTTTCCTAATTGGGTAGTTGAATTAGTAGAACTTAAAAAGTTCAAACTTGCAGCAAATGTTCTTATGTTGAACAAGCTAACAAGTCTTTTGATAGTTTATATATGAAAGATTTATTTTATTGTCCTTACTGTTCTTGAAATATTTTATTCAAATCTTCATTATTTATCATATAGTTTATTTTTTTCCTTATTTCCTTTCCTTACTGGGCTACTTTTTCTTGTTGGAGCCCTTGAGCATATATCCTCCTGCTTTTCTAACTAGGGTTGTAGCTTAGG
>NC_090744.1:10443097-10445597 GCF_036898095.1 Palaemon carinicauda | reverse complement strand
TGATCACGTGGAACAGTGTAAACAAGCAGGGAATTCGTGACCTTTAGGCTGGTAGCTTCCTAGAGAGAGAGAGAGAGAGAGAGAGAGAGGTGTATATGCAACTGGCTACTTGGAACAGTGTAAATAAGCAGGGAATTCGTGACCTTTAGGCTGGTAGCTTCCTAGAGAGAGAGAGAGAGAGAGAGAGAGAGAGAGAGAGAGAGAGAGAGAGAGAGAGAGAGAGAGAGAGAGAGAGGTGTATATGCAACTGGCTACTTGGAACAGTGTAAACAAGCAAGGAATTCGTGACTTTTAGACTAGTAGCTTCCGAGAGAGAGAGAGAGAGAGAGAGAGAGAGAGAGAGAGAGAGAGAGAGAGAGAGAGAGAGAGAGAGAAGGATCATAGATGTATATCATGTATTTCGTTTTTGATGTGTAAGTCTTATAAAAATCAAGTCTAAATGTTTCTGATTTATTAATTACCCTAAAAGCATTTTGACTTTAGTTAGTAATAGATTGGGTTATAATGAGATGAAAATTAAGTTAAAATGAAAAGTAAAACGTTAATTGCTTTTGTGATGATTTTTTGGTATTTTTGTCGGTAGATTTTGAAAGGTGAATAAAAATACCTGATTTGTTTTTTTGTGTATCATAATGAAATCTTATTCACACCAGTTTTCATGAATATGTAAATAAAAATAATCGAACAATTATTATTTCTATTTCATTAATAGAAATCTATTTGCTTAATCTTGCAATCAAGTAGAGACAATTCTGTTTAGTTTTCTACATTTTATAATTTATACGAAATAATAAAAAGTGCTTATTTATTCCTCCAGGGATCATAGTAGCTATATTATTATTATTATTATTATTATTATTATTATTATTATTATTATTATTATTATTATTATTATTATTATTATTAAATGCTAAGCTACAACCCTAGTTGGAAAAGCAGGATGCTATAAGCCCAGGGGCCACAACAGGGAAAATAGCTCAGTGAGGAAAGGAAAAAAAAATGAAATATTTTAAGAATAGTAACAACATTAAAATAAATATTTCCTATATAAACTATAAAGACTTTAACAAAACAAGAGGAAGAGAAACGAGATAGATCAGTGTGCCTGAGTGTACCCTCAAGCAAGAGAACTCTAACCCAAGACAGTGGAAGACCATGGTACAGAGGCTATGGCACTACCCAAGACTAGAGAATAATGGTTTGATTTTGGAGTGTCCTTCTAGAAGAGCTGCTAACCATAGCTAAGGAGTCTCATCTATCATTACAAAGAGGAAAGTGGCCACTAAACAATTTCATTGCAGTAGTTAACCCCTTTGGGTAAAGAAGAATTGTTTAGTAATCTCAGTGTTGTCTAGTGTATGAGGACAGAGGAGAATCTGTAAAGAATAGGCCACACTATTCGGTTTCTGTGTAGGCAAAGGGGAAGAACTGTAACTAGAGAGAAGACTCCAATATAGTACTGTCTGGCCAGTCAAAGGACCCCATAACTCTCTAGCGGTAGTATATCAACGGGCGGCTGGTGTCTTGGCCAACCTACTATGTTTCTTTCAAAATAAATTTGTATCCTTTTTACCATATTTTTTTTTTTGCTTGTTCATTTTTATGTTTCAGTTGCATTTTTCCCAAAATGTCACTGAGGTTGAAAAGGAAATTCTAAATCTTTTTCTCCACCTTTCATGGGAACTCCAAATCCTCTTTCGTCTGCCAAAAAAGGCTGACGTTTGCAGGACACGAACCTTCTCTCTCTCTCTCTCTCTCTCTCTCTCTCTCTCTCCTCTCTCTCTCTCTCTCTCTCTCTCTCTCTCTCTCTCTCTCTCTCTCTCTCTATATATATATATATATATATGGATGTAGGTATGTATGAATAATCTTTGTCATTTAATAGCATTGCTGAAAACATTTTGTTTTTATGATGGATTAATAAACAGAAATTAGCAAAAAAAAGTTAATATTTGCATCATGAATAATTTATGCGTAAAAAAATTCATATGATAGAATGATCAGATATTCAAACTTTCAAATAAATTGTACCTGAACATATAATAAACAAAACTTAACTAAAACAGAATTCAAATATTCATTATTATAAACAAACAAAAACATAATTAGAAAAAACCGAGACACCTTTCTCCTATATCTCAGTTACCTCTGAAATAAACAGCTGTTGCCATATTGAGAGTCGATGTAAACTGCAATGGAAAAAAAAATCAAGCCTTTTCAAAGGAACTCTGGATTCAGCTTCACAATTGGAACAAACGGTTGAGAGCTGTCAGCCATTCCTGTTGTATTTTTGGGGAAAGCAAGAGAGCTTCCCGAGAGGAACTTGTGAGGAAAGGGAGATCGAGAGGGAGACAGAGAATTAGATGGCGAGACAAGGTGAAGGATGATATGGAGAGAAGAGGTTAGGTGGAAGAGGATAAATTTGATAGAAGGCATTGGTGAAGGCGCATCAGGCAATCCTGTAGGGATAACAGTGGGAAAGTAGAAGCTCAGATCCATG
>NC_090744.1:10436105-10442597 GCF_036898095.1 Palaemon carinicauda | reverse complement strand
TTTCTCACCACTAGAATTTGCATCATACCTTATAACTATAACATAAGTCGAGTCAAATTTCTGCTCCTAATGGCAGCTTTCCTGAGAGTCCTTTGGGGTGAACTCTCATTAATAGACAACTTACGGGGAGCTCTGTTTGTCGTCATTATCCGAGTTGTAGGATGCATCTGGATACTACCTTAAGATATGGGATTAAAGTAGTGACATGTCTTTTAATCAACTCACGAGTCTTCCCTTTAAGTATAATAGCCCCAGTAGTTTCCCCCAAATCATTCTCCTCTATACCCTTCACAATTCCCAATGGAAAATTAATGGTTTTAGTGTTTGGTTCTTTGATGAGGACTATTATCACCAATGCCCAACTTCTGGTGACAAACTGGTCTATATCTGTCCTTGCGGTCCACAGCCTGAGCTACCAGGGTAATTAAAAAACTCATTCTGGTAAGCTTCTAGAAGATTATACCTAACCTTACGAAGTTTTTCATACTCATCCTTTATTATTTCTGTAGGGCTGCTACTCATCTTCACTCAGGATCATCAGGTACCTCTTGTAAATCTGGAATTAAATTCAACGACACCAGCTCATACCCCTTGACTAACATTTCTGGAGTTATGGGCTCTGGGCAAGAATCTGCCTCAGTCTCCCTTAAAGATTCCTTAAAGGCTATTGAGCCTCTTATTAGCTAAATGAACAACATTACACACTAAATATTCAAAATCAGGCAAAGAAAGTACCCAAGTTTTAATAGCTGAAAAAATAAGTTTCTTCACTAATTTTACGCAAGACTCTACAAGTGATCCTAGCTCACTATGGCCTTTAAAGAATTGCATGAAACTCTACATGCTTAATGCCATTAGACTCCAAATACAATTTAGTGTCAGGATCATTGATGAAGCTAGTGATTATGTTACCCTCCTGCCACCAACTGCGAGCCTGGATCACTAACACAAAGCTGCGGGAATCCATATTCAAAAACATGTAATGAAAAGGCTCTCAAATACTCATTCACACTTAAATCTCGACATATCTTCAAATTAATAGCCCTTGACCAAGTGCAGGTGAAACACAAAATCCATACCTTCATCTTTTCAGCCTCCCTGTTTAACATTAAATGGTCCAATGAAATCAACAAAAATATTAGAAAATGGAACAGCAGGGGGGACTAGAACGAAATTCTCGATAAGTGTTCTGGTTCAATCTCACACTTCTTGTGTTAAACCTGTGGCATGAAACACATTGTTTAATGGCATTCTTAATGACAGAAAAATGTTTAGGAATGAAAAAGCACTTACGGAGCTCAGATAGGACAGAATAGCAACCACCATGCAATAATTTGGCATGTGTATCCATTATAATTAGTTTAGTCAAATAACTCTTGGGATAAAGCAATATAGGAAACTGTTTGTTATGTCCATTACCATTTCTTGAACTTTGATTTTACTCTTAAAATGCCATCTGAATCTATGAACACAATAAGTTGGCTTACAAGTGGAGGTATATCCTTCAAAGGTTTTACTTGAGAGTCTGAAGTAAGAAAATATTTCCATAAAGTGTTTCTGTTGATCTTCTAGAATTAATTTCCTTAAAGCTAAAGCAGAATAGTTTACATTATTCAAATTCTCTACTTCAACTCCCGCTTTCCTCTTCCAGTGGTCAATACAAAGCATTACCCTCCTGTAAATCAATTTAAGCTTTTCTAAAGTAGAATATTCTCTATGTTCAAGAAGAGGTTCACCTGGAAACGCACTCTGCTCAGCAACAGAAATACTAAGGGTATTAGTGTTTGAGCTAGGAACTGTGAAATAAAGAAACTCATTGCCAGGCACCACCTCAGGACCTGAAATAAAGAATTGATTTAGAGACAAGTCCTAGGAGAAAGGCATCGGGTGACACAGTCTGCTGGATTGTCTTTTCCAGCTATAAAGATAAAACTGACAGGTTTAATTTCACATAATTTCCTGATATTGCTTATCCTATTCTGTACAAATACTGAATGCTTCTGCATTTTGGAGTATGTACACTTCTGATGCTTGCAGCCACTGCAAAGCACAACTGGAATCACAGTACAAATCTAAGCCATCAATGTCAATGGACTTCACACACGAAGGATCAGCCAGATCTCTATAAATCTCCATCAGGGTTTCTACCCCTAATGATATAGCATTCAACTCCCAGTGCTGGAACGGACTTGCCTTTCAACAACTTATTGATCAAGCGGTTCTTTGCCTGCAAAAAGCTAATCTCACCCGAGTCAATATCTTCAATGTATACCACAGTACCATAAAAATCACGACTTGCATCCTGTGAATGCTTTCAGTCTAAATTTTTCCATTTCTTTGCCCAATGAACCTCTGGACTTTTCACCGGCTGGGAACCATTCACCTGCCTGCAAATGTTTCCTACCATTCCCTTTGGAGACTGGGGGATAGTACTTGATCCCAAGCCAGCTCCTTTGAGCACTGAAGTCTATGCATATAAAGTCTACTTCTATTAAAGACAGGAATATTAAAACCAAAAACATCAAAGTTACTGGCAATAAGTCTGCAAAACCTTACGTTTTGTATCAGCATCTGGGTTTAGCGAGAATTCCTTAGTATAAAATTACATCATCAGCTCTATTCCATACAATACCAAAAAGGCTATTCTCAACCGGAGTATTGGTTTCAAACTTTGCATCAATTTCAGCCTGAAGGGTAACATCATTTGTTACTAACTGTTGTATCTCAAACTTATATGGGTTGAAAATATACGGCAACTGTGAACAAGCCCACTTCAAATACTGGGAATCAGCAGAACCAACAGCTCCATTGTCCATATAAAATAGAGAGTACAACAATAACTTAAGGTTTCCTCAGCTGTGGGTCTGGTTCATATTGGTGCACTAGTATATAATACAGAGCTAAGCATGAGTAAAAATGGACTACAACGAAGACCAAAACTAAGTCTAACATTCTTGTAGGCTACAAGAGAGTAATCGTTCTTCTGTACATTTTTGAACCAAAAAAACAGCAACCTAGCTTGATCATTATTGTTCAAGGACAACATGTTAAAAGCTTTCTTAAGATCATACGTTAATAACAACTTATCAAACCTCAAGTGTAAGAAGGCTGAAGACAGCTTCTGGTTAAGGTTAGGTCCTGGATCTATACACTGATTATGAGAGAAACCACACTTAACTTTGACAGTTTCTTTGAGATTAGACAAAAACACAATACGGCACCTTTGTGGTTTCTTTCTCAGGCCTAAAAACAGCCATGTGTGGGAGAAATGAATAATTTGGATGCTCTGCCTTAAATAAATCTAAGTCTGAAATCTTCTCAATTACTCCATCTTTTAACTGATCCCTAATTACCTGATCAACTAACTGCAAATGCCCATCCTTTTTCCGTAATTTCTTAAGATTTGCCTTTAGTATCAACCTTGAGAGATTTTCGTTAGTTGATAACCTATGTGCAATTTTGCTATTCCACAAGAGGGGAACTATAAGTCTTCCATCCTTTTCCCTTGAAAAATTACTCAACGCAAATTCACCCACTTCTGATTAGTCTCTGACATAATGCTTTCAGCACTATTGGCGTCCAGATTCAAAAAGCGGCGGCATTCGTGTTCCAGCACTTCATCAGTAGCCTTGATCAATTTTGATTCTACAATCTGACCTTTATCATCTAACACTGCTATGTTACTGCCTACCTCAAGTTCCTTGTAATGTAGGTCACACACTTCATCATCCAAAAGAGGGTCAATTTGTATTTTTACATAAGAAAGAACAGGTAGTAATTTGGGAGCAAGAGGGAAAAATCAGTCCTGCTTGAACGTAGTGGATTAATTACTTCTAACCTCTCATTACAAATATTAGACAGACCCAAAAATTTAATATTTTTGCTCAAATTTTCAAGGTTTCCCATTAGCAAAATACCATGCTGTGATTCAGTGTATACTGAAGGGGGGTTACAACCAAAGGCTACATCTTTACCCATTAAAGCGTAATGTGCATCAGATCCCAATAAAACCTGAACATTATCAATACTGTCACTGTCTTTACAAAGTTTCTTATCTGCCGATATGAATCCCTTATTCTCGAACGATTCCACTATCTTGCCTAACCCTGGAAGATTTAACTTTATATTAATGCTAGGAACCACAAGTGCAGGAACATTTGAAATACAATTGCCGAACTTCATAGGAAGTTTGAATAAGTCTGCTTATATATTCTTTAGAACCATTAAACCCATTAACAGTTAATTTTACACTAGGTTCAAGAACAGGCAAACTACACTTATTAAGCAAGCTCTCTGTAACAAAGGAACTCTGAGAACAGCTATCCTTAAGACCTCTAAAAATACCATCCACTCCAGGGACAGTAAATGAAAAGGAAGGGAGTACTGTCTTATTGACAATACTGGAAGAACTGCTATACTACTATTCACTTCATTAATGGAAGCTTCCCTCTTAACATCAGCTTTACCCGAATGTATTGGAGTACCTTCTTTATGCTTTCCTTCAGGGGGCGAAAGCTTAACTTCAGAAGACTTTGAGCACAGGCAGTGAAAATGAAGCCCCGAACATTTCACGCACTTTTGACGAAATTCAAATCTACATTGCCTACTCATATGGTTAAGATTCCCACATCGAAAACATCCTTTCAGTATTTTCAAACGCTGAAGCTTTGCTTCTGGAGTGTCATAAAGTTTGCATTTAAATATAGAATGATTATTTTCACCTTCTACACAAAGTGTACAATAAAACCTCCCTAACCTCAGGCAATGTCTTAATAGCTAAACTAGTAGTTTTCTGTCGAACACTAGATTAAAGAGTACGTAAAGAAACTTCACTTTTCAAGCAATTCTCATACCTCTCACAGGCAATAAAAAAATTGTCCATTATCTCCTGAACAGAAGGATAAGTCTTTGTAGTAATCTGAACCAATTCCCTCTTAAACTTTGTCATTAAGTCCATTCCACATGAAATATTGAATAAAATCATCAGGAGTCATTTTAAGAGTCTTCACAGACTCAACAACTGTTCTTAAAATGGAAATAAACTTAAAAGGGTCATCAGATTCCCCCAATCTTTAAACTCGTCAATGTTTTTATAGTAGAAGTTTTACGAACTACTTCCGAGGCAAAGGCTAACTTAAGCAAGTCTTTGGCGTCCCTTGTAAGTCTGTTTGTCAGCTTCCAACGAATTCAACAAAACTTTAGCCCTTCCCTCTACCTGCTGTCTCAAAAGAAGTAACAAATCTCTGTCCGGGTAACTAAATGATTGGGTAGTGCTTTCAAACTCTGATATAAACCCTAATGAAATCCTCCCCATCCGTACTATTGAACATTGGTAATGGAGCTGTGGGCTGTTTAAGAAGACTTTTAGCAACCTCAACAGTTCCAGGTGCAGATACCACCTCTAGGTGAGGAATACAATATTCTATCCTATCAAAATATTCAATACAGGTTGCAATCTCTGACTCCCTAGCATCCTCACTGAACTCCACATCCGAAATTCTAAGGGAAAATATTTCATCATTCAGATCAATAAGTAGTCTTTTATGACTTAACAATTCTTTCAGAAATTTTTTGCCCAGCACTGAGAGTCGAAATGGACTCTTTACGATTATAAATATCCGTAACCTTCTTCCTGATTACCTTGCGTTTTGAGATTAATGTTTTAAGATCAGACATCGTGAAGGAATAAATACAAAAAATATTAAATTCTTAGTCTTTTAAATGCGATAGCAACTTAACACTTACCACCACCCTCTAAATAAAGAAGCTTAATAGACAATAACAACTTCCAAATGGAAAAAACAAGTTGAATAAGCAAATATATAAAATAGTTAACCTAGACACCGCGGATAATGCTTTAACGAGGGAAAAATCTCAATTCTAAAATAAACCGTACCGAAAAAATTGTAAATAAAGCGAACACGTCTCTCCCCCTCCCCCCATTCCGACTTTACCGAGCACTAAGTGAGCTAACGACCAACCTCCACATACACCACACTGACGTGCCCCACGTTGGGCGCCATATACAGAAAACGAAATCCGATAAACACAACATATATTTTAAGGTGGTGAAACATGGAGGTAAAAATAAAATACAAAACTCAATTCAGTATTTTAATAAAAAAGTATAAAGTACGAACAATCCTATTGAATTAACAATATCCTCTTTAGTTTCAATGACCTTTCTGTTATCGGCTATCGACTCTGCATCATAACCTGCAAGTTCAGACAATTACATTATAAACAAAAATTACCCCTGAAGGCACAAACGTTAATATGAAACTATATCGCTTAATATACGGGCAATACATAAAAATTCTTAATTACCAATCGAGGATAAATTGGTCAGGTTACAATTACCGGTCGTTACTGTACCCAGGTAAGCCTACCACACCTACAATGAACAAGAAGGAAAGGGGAACTAATTACACGTAGACCAACAATGTCAAATATTCTCAAATAAATAAATAATATCGACATAATATATCAGTA
>NC_090744.1:10428605-10433605 GCF_036898095.1 Palaemon carinicauda | reverse complement strand
ATAATCCGCTGGATTTTGCCTTTTCAAAAATAAAAAACTTTAGCCCCATCTCTCTCTCTCTCTCTCTCTCTCTCTCTCTCTCTCTCTCTCTCAAAGAAAAGTTAATAATCCAGTAGCATATATGATTTTCAACATCCTCGCCTTTACCTCACATATACAAAACACTTAAAGGAAAGGTAATGTCCACAAAGTTAGGAACTTAAGTTAACACTAACATATTATGAAATTCCCTATAAACTCAAGATCATTAGATTTACTTAATTATATGATATGAATAAAATAAAATAATCATCTATACCTATTTCTTGACCAAAAACTCCTACAAAGGACCAAGGAAAATGGCTCACTCAAAAAAAAAATGTAATAAAAAGAATAACAATAGCAATCATGGGCAACATTATTTTTTCTGTTTTCTGTATATCAGAGAAAGGTTTCGAGCTGTGATATGCGATGCTTAGAAGAAAACAAAGGATAAGCCAAATACAGAGAAGAAAAAGTGTTTTCTGAAGGTTAAGTAAAAGACATGGAAGTTCCTGGAACACCTGAAGTTTGGAACGGCTCTTCTGCATGTCCTTCGAGCTGAAGCGAACGCAGCCACTGAGAAGCCTCCTAATATGGATATTGTATTAGACTGCTCCATGGCCATCTAGAAAGGATGTGAAGGATGGAAAGCGTGCATGTTACGAGGGCGGTGCCTCGTCAAACTCGGCATTTTCGACGCGGCCCTGAAGGACTTCGAAACGGTGAAAGTGAAGAAAAATGAGAAATTTTCAAAAATCGTTGAAGATATTAAGGCACTGCAGAAGGAATGGGAAGACAAAGATCCTGGGTTTGGAAAAGACAGCCACGAAGGCAGAGGTTATAAAATCCTTCAGGGACCTGTCCATGGCGTTCCACCCAGACAGACATCGGGACAAACCCAAATTCCTACAGGAGGCATTCGAAAAGAAGTACAAAGAGGTGGTCAACGCAAAACTGATTCTGGTGAACGAAAGGAACCGAAGAGATTATGACGAAGAGCTACGCCATCAGGAGGAATATGAACACTGGGAGAAGAGTGGCGGCTAGTGGAATCGTAAGGAGCCAGGGCAGTGGAACCACGGGCGGCAGTACCATCAAGGACGCCCCAGATGGGAAGAGCATAGGCAGTACAATCAAGGGCCAAGAAAGGAGCAACATCGTCAAGGGAACAACCACCGATATTATTATTAAGGATATCGCAATGGGTAAAGGAACGATCATTGCAGTTTAGTGCAGTGTGGATGAAAAAAAAATGAAAATTAAAAATAAAATTAAAAACTAAAAAAATCCCAAAAAATATAAAAACAAAAAATCCAAAAAAAATGAAAAACCATAAAATTAAAGTAAAGTAAAAAAATAAATAAATAATATATATATATATATATATATATATATATATATATAGTGGAAACATATTTTTAGGATAGGTTTCAGTTGAATTTTTCAGTTTAGTGCTGTGAACCGAAAAAAAATGTGTAGTGGAAACTTTTTAGAATAAGTTTCAGTTGAGTTTTAGTTTAGTTTAGTTTTAGTTTAGTTTTGTATGGAAATAAGTTTTCCTGTAATAGCCATTGAGAGATGGACAGTCAATGCCGAGTGGAGTTTGGCCTTCCAGACCAAATGGAATAATCTACAAGATGGATTCAGCAGAGGGAAGAAGTCCCACTTGTTTTGGATTGCAATGTTCCTTGATAAAGATTCACTTGTACTGTTTCTTTATCAGGTGGACAGATGCAGAATAAACAAGTCAGACTTCTTATAGTATGCTGTGTCCCTTCAAGAAGCTTCCATTGTAGTGGTGTAGTGGATCAGGAATAGCTTTAGTGCTGTGAACAGGAAAAATATAGGAAATTGCAGTTTACTGCAGTCAACATTAAAAAGAAAACAAAAAATGAAAAAAAATGTAAAAAAAAATAAAAAATAAATAAAAAATCCAAAACAAAAACGTAGTGGAAAAATATTTTTAGTATAAGTTTCCATTCAATTTTTCAGTGTAGTGCTGTGAACATAGAAAAATAATTAAAAATCCAAAATGAAAAAAAAAATAAAAAAAATAAAATGAAAAATAAAAAATGAAATAAAAAATAAAAATCCCCCCAAAAAAAACTTTTAGAAAAAAAATAAAAAATTCAAAATAAAAAATGTATAGGGGAAAACATTTTTAGAATAAGTTTCAGTCGAGTTTTAGCTTTGTTTAGTTTTTAGTTTTAGTTTTTAGTTTGGTAAGGAAATAAATTCTCCTGTAATAGCTATTGAGAGGATCGGACAGTCAATGCCAAGTGGAGTCCAGCCTTCCAGACCAAATGGAATAATCTGCAAGATGGATTCAGCAGAGGGAAGAAGTCCCACTTGTTTTGGAATGCACTGTTCCTTGATAAAGATTCACCTGTACTGTTTCTTTATCAGGTGGACAGATGCAGAAGAAACAAGTATGACTTCTGTTAGTATGCTGTGTCCCTTCAAGAAGCTTCCATTGTACTGGTGTAGTGGATCAGGAATAGCTTTAGTGAGAAAAGATGTAGACAAAGAAGAAGAAGAAGAAGACAGTAGTCATATATATTAAGTTTTACACAGGATATAAATGGGTCTGGAGGTTTTCCTCACATTGATATGCATCACCACCATCAGACCAATAGAAAAAAAATCCTCAGATTCTTTTTTTATTTAAACTAAAAACCTCTGGTATTTTGACAAATGCGTGTCATGCTTGGTTGGTTTTTACGATGAGAGAGTAATGCAAGAATATAGATACTCAAATCTAAAGATATGTGGTATAGAAACCTAACATTTGATGAAATAAGACTCAGAGAAAAAAAAAATTCAGTGAAGTCGACACTAAAAATATAACTGGATTATTTAATTAATTAATTAATTTATTTTTTTTTTGCGTCATAATTTTCCATAATATAAGATAATCTCAGGAGAGGAATAAATATATGTCTTTTCAATAAATTCGACTCTAAATATATAACTAGATGATTTAAGTGTTTTTTTTTTATTATAATCTTCCATAATCTAAAATAAGCTCAGTAGAGAAAAATAAAATACGCCTTTTCAGAAAAGTCGACACTAAATATATAAGTGGTTGATTTAAGTTTTTTTTTTTTTTGGCGTTATAATTTTCCATCATCTTAAAAAAAAAATATATTTTTCGATCAATTTTAAGTTCTGAAACTTTTTGTTATTGAAAGATTTTCTGCATTATAATTTTCTATCACCTTTCAAAGAAAAAGAAAATTTCGATCAATTTTTAAGTTTTGAAACTTTTTGTTTTATCCAGGCTTCCTGAGATAGGGATCTGAAATACCTGGTTTGTTTTTATTTCAAAATATTAAAAAACAAATATAAGGAAAATATGAAAAAGTTCCTTTAGAAATAGATTTTTGTTTATCTTGTCATACAGCAATATCTGTTAGCACATCTATTTATCTATATATACACATAAACACACACACACACACACTCACACACACATATATATATATAAATATATATATATGTATGTATATATATATATATATATATATATACACACAAACACACACACACAAACACACACACACACACACATATATATATACAGAGAGAGAGAGAGAGAGAGAGAGAGAGAGAGAGAGAGAGAGAGAGAGACCCACATTAACATATTCATATACACACATAAAACCCCATTATACTCACATACTAAACATGAATACAAACACGTATTTCGTGACCAGGCAAAGTATACACACGCATATGAGTTAACGTACCTCAAGCTCACATACGAACGCACACGAGGAAGAGCCACTTTGGCATTAAACCAACATTTACAGCTAAGGTCATCCTTTCAATGGGACATTCGGAAGTTTCAATATTCTTTTTCAATTTATTCAAACTTCTACCTTGACGGTCTTTAGGAAGTAAAATCCTTTGAGATTATAAGAAATTTATTATTATTATTATTATTATTATTATTATTATTATTATTATTATTATTATTATTGTTGTTGTCGTTGTTGTTAGTAGTAGTAGTGGTAGTAGTAGTAGTAGTAGTTTATAGCATCCTGCTTTTCCAACTAAGGTTGTTGCTTGGCAATTAATGATAATAATATTAGTAGTAGTAGTAGTAGTAGTAGTAGTAGTAGTAGTAGTAGTAGTAGTAGTAGTAGATAGCATCCTACTTTTCCAACTAGGGTTGTATCCTAGCAATTAATAATAATAATAATGATAATAATAATAATAATAATAATAATAATAATAATAATAATAATAATAGTAGTAGTAGTAGTTTATAGAATCCTACTTTTCCAACTAGGGTTGTAGCTTAGCCATTATTAATAATAATAATAGTAGTAGTATTACTAATAGTAGTAGTAGTAGTATTATTATTACAAGCTAGGCTATAACCCTAGTTGGAGAAGCAATGGCCCAGTGAGGAAAGGAAATACAGAAATAAATAAACTACAAGAGAAGTAATGAACAATTAAAATATTTCAAGAACAGTATAACCATTAAAAAAGATATTTCATACATAAACTATAAAAAGCGACTTATATTAGCCTCTTCAACATAAAAACATTCACAGCAAGCCTGAACTTTTGAAATTCCATCGAATCAATTTTATCATAAAAATACAGAAAATACAAAGTCTCTCTCTCTCTCTCTCTCTCTCTCTCTCTCTCTCTCTCTCGTAAATCAATCAGCAGCTGTTTCTTTTGTGTATAGACATGATCAGCAAAGCTCATGGCCACCCATACTAGACTGGTTTGCTGTGAGCGAGCAGACTAAATTCTCCCACCATCACTAATCTGCACTGGACAGCGGGTGATGAAAACTGGCCAAACCCCAGACATAAATAAGGACATGTCTGAGGTCTTTGTCCTGCAGTGGATTAGAAACGGCTGCGTTTGATGTTGATATTATTATTATTATTATTATTATTATTAATATTATTATTATTATTATTAGCCAAGCTACAACACTAGTTGGAAAAGTAAGAT
>NC_090744.1:10416105-10423605 GCF_036898095.1 Palaemon carinicauda | reverse complement strand
GAAATGTCTTGGTTTCTTTGAAGGAATTGAGTAATCTAGTATGAAGCTCAAGACTTACTTCTTTGATCCAGTCATTATCTCCCAAATGCTAAGCAGAAAGTCTAATTGTTTTAAGAGATTCTAAAGATTTACATAATATCAGCGTGTCTTTATATGGTGATGAGAAATCGATGCTGTCCTTCTGGTTAGAAAAGGGTTCAATCTTCGACCTGAGATTGATTATAGTCAATTCTTTTTAGTGAGGCAGATTTGCACCGACTTGCAAGGGTGCCCTTTTCACTCGGAAAAATTTTCCTGATCACTGATTGGTTGGACAAGATAATTCTAACCAATCAGATAGTAGGGCACTTTTCCGAGCTAAAAGGGCACCCCTGCGAGTCAGTGCAAATGCGCCTCATGAAAAAAAAATTGAGTATAGTTATTTCACTGGCACCCAGCCTTTATAGTCAGTTTATTTCCATAGATCGTAACGAAGTTGGAGAACATAAAGCTATCACTATCATCCTGAAATTAATATTATATCACAAGGCGGCCTCTTCTTCTTTGTCTGCTTCTTTTCCCACTTCTATGTGGGGTCGATGTTTCTGGCCAGCGTTCTCCATCTACCTCTGTCCCACACCTCATCACCGGTTAATCCCTTTGATCGAAGGTCATCCTTGATGCAGTCCATCCACCTTTGATTTGGTCTCCCTCTCTTTCTCCTTCCCTGTACCTCCATTTCCATCACTCTCCTCCCAATACACTGTTCATCTCTTCTCATGACATAACCATACCACCTCAGTCTACTTTCTTGGATCTTATCTGATAGTTTTCTAACTCCTGTGGTACCCCTAATTACCTCATTCCGTATCTTATCTTTTCTTGTCCATCTCAACATTCTCATCTCCGCCACATCCATCTTCTTCTCTTCTATATATGACTACTGTATTGATTGATTAGTATAAGAGCCATTTATTACTAATAGGGATGTCAAAACGAAAGTTAGCCTACAGGAAGAGGGGGAAAAGACCGAAGTACCCTGCCAATTAAACAATCAACAAAAAAGACATGTAATAACTGAAAATAGATAGGGCTGCAAATGGGACTTATGTGAGAAAAATAAGAAAGTTATTAAAAACAATGAATGCAGAGAAAAGAATTGAAAAAGTCCCACCCCATGGAAAACACAGAGAGGAACTGGGCACACTTTTACTTTCTGCAATAAGTCTCTTCTGAAATAATAAATATAGACGGTTGAATTACCCCCCCCCCTCTCTCTCTCTCTCTCTCTCGCTCTCTCTCTTCTCTCTCTCTCTCTCTCTCTCTCTCTCTCTCTCTCTCTCTCTCTCTCTGTGGAATTGTACCGTTCTCTCGATCTTTCTCTTTTCCGGTTTCTTGGTAAAATTCTCTATCTCTCTCTCTCTCCGTCTGTCTCTCTTTGTTGAAATCTACCATCTTCTTTCTCTCTCTCTCTCTCTCTCTCTCTCTCTCTTTGTGGAATTGTACCGTTCTCTCGATCTTTCTCTTTTCCGGTTTCTTGGTTAAATTCTCTATCTCTCTCTCTCTCCGTCTGTCTCTGTTGAAATCTACCATCTTCTCTCTCTCTCTCTCTCTCTCTCTCTCTCTCTCTCTCTCTCTCTCTCTCTCTCTCTCTCTCTCTCTCTCTCTCTCTCTCAATTTATTGGTTGATTTTAAGCACGAAAATAAGAGTAACATAGTCAGCACTGTTTTTTAACATGTTTGCAATCTTGCAATGTGTTTAGGTAATAGCGTGCAACACATCCCAAGCAAACAATAACTAATCTATGGACCGCCAAATAATAATTATACTACTACTACTACTACTACGACTACTACTACTACTACTACTACTACTACTACTACTACTACTACTACTAATAATAATAATAATAAGAAGAAGAAGAAGAAGAAGAAGAAGTCTTTGGCCTTGTGCTATGTCATTAGATCTTTTTTTATCTCTTCAATTCCCAATGAATGATTTCTGTTAATCACGAATTACATACATTGCAGACCTTGAACCGTCTTCCAGTATGGATTGGCCGAGTTGGATAGGAATCGGTAGACAGATGGATATATTAACTATATATCATCATTATCATCATCTCCTCCTACGTCTTTTGACGCAAAGGGCCTCGGTTAGATTTCGCTAGTTGCCTCTATCTTGAGCTTTTGATTCAGTGCTTTGATTGAATACAGTATATATCATCATTATAATCCTGTACATTTCTCAAGTCCGTATCTCTGGGTTTATTGGTTTATATGTATACCTATTTATCAATTTATTTTGCATATATACACTAGGTTGGTTTGCTGTGAGCGATCAGACAAAAGTTTCCCACCAACACTAATCCCCACAGGCGAAAACTGGTCAAACCCCAGACGTGAATGAAGACGTGTTTTCGGCCTTTGTCTTACAGTGGATTAGAAACAGGTGTTGTTGTTGTTGCTGTTGTGTGTGTGTCTTTGAATATCAATAAAGCTGGATTCGAATTTTCTGGAGTTTATTCGTTCTGCCACATCACTAATCATCAAGGTGCTTCCCTCTTCGTATATTGTGTGTGCATACTGAACTACGTTCATGGCAGACTGCATTCTTTAAGTAACACCCAGATAGCAAAGGTTTTAATCTAACAACAGCTACGTGTTTGGCTATATATACTGTATGAGGTGTCTGAGGACAAAGGAGAATATGTAAAGAATAGGCCAGACTATTCGATGTATGTGTAGGTAAAGGGAAAATGAGCCGCCAACAGAGAGAACGATCCAATGTACTACTACTACTGTCTGGCTAGTCAAAGGACTCCATAACTCTATAGTGGTAGTATATATATACATACATACATATATATATATATATATATATATATATATATATATATATATATATATATATTCACTTCTCTCATACTTTATTTATTTCCTTGTTTCCTTGCCCCAATGAGGTATTTTTCCCTGTTGGACCCCTTGGGCTTATAGCATCCTGCTTTTCCAGCCAGTGTTGTAGCTTAGCTAGTAACAATAAATAAATAAATAAATACATATATATATATATATATATATATATATATATATATATATATATATATATATATATACATACATACATACATACACACACACATACGAAAGCCCAGCTACTAGAATGATAATGCAGAATTCGTTGGAAAGTCACAGATAGGATTAGTCAATGGTCAACAAAGATGTGGTTAAGTTTAATAGGGACCATCTGCCGAAATCGGGTGACAAGGGACATGAGTCTCGTCTTCTCGCTTATTATTATTATTATTATTATTATTATCATTATTATTATTATTAATAGTATTATTTTTATTATTATTACTATTATTATTTTTATTACTATTATTATTATTATTATTATTATTATTATTATTATTATTATTACTACTACTACTACTACTAGCTAAGCTACAACCCTAGTTGGAAAATCAAGATGCTCTAAGCCCAAGGGCTCCAGCTGAGAAAAATAACCCAGTGAGGAAAGGCAATAAGGAAATAAATAAAAGATATAAGAAGTAATGAACAATCAAAATAAAATATTTAAAAAAAAAAAAAACATAATTATCACAGATACTTCATATATAAACTATAAGACTTATGTCAGCCTGTTCAACAAAAACATTAACAATATCATGTTGTTATTGTTGGTAATTGTATAATTTAGAAATGAAAGAATGAATGGTTGTGATTGTTATAGTTATATTTGTTGGTTTATAGAGTAGGCAGGTTTTAAAATTATATTTTTTTTATGCTTTATGCTATTCACTGTATGAGGTAGGCAGATTGCCTGACCCTCCTTGGTCCTAGCTTGGGTGGAGAGGGGCTTGGGCGCTGATCATAATGTACTGTATATTATTATTATTATTATTGTTATTATTATTATTATTATTGTTATTATTATTATCATTATAATTTGCTAAGCTACAACCCTAGTTGGAAAAGCAAGAAGCTATAAGCCCAGGGGCCCCAACCGGGAAAATATCCCAGTGAGGAAAGGAAACAAGGAAAAATAAAATATTAAGAATAGTAGCAACATTAAAATAAATATTTCCTATATAAACCATAAAAACTCTAACAAAACTAGAGGAAGAGAAAATAAATAGAATAGCGTGCCCGAGTATACCCCCAAGCAAGAGAACTCTAACCCAAGACAGTGGAAGACCATGGTACAGAGGCTATGACACTATCCAAGATTAGAGAACAATAGTTTGATTTTTGAGGGTCCTTCTCCTAGTAGAGCTGCTTACCATAACTAAAGAGTCTCTTCCACCCTCGAATTTCCTTTTCGTCTACGTCGTTTGTCGTCTCGATCGTAATTTTTTATTTATCTTTTATTATGAAATACACATTAAAATCTTACAGTTTATAATATATATACATCATAGTATATTTACTTGAATAATTTTTCATTTTACATATAGTGTATTTACAATTGAAGAAACTATAGTCAATTTTGTTTAATGAGGCGCATTTGCACCGACTCGCAAGGGTGCCCTTTTAGCTAGGAAAGGTTTCCCAATCGTTGATTGATTTGAGAAAATAATTCTAACCAATCAGCTTCTAGGAAACTTTTCCGAGCTGAAAGGGCACCCCTGCGAGTCAGTGCAAATGCGCCTCATTAGAAAAAAATTGACTATATACAGCGTGGGAATCGAACCCGGGCCCGAGAAACTGAGGTGATAGGGGTTAGATGGTATATCACTGTCATCTCAGTTTCTCGGGCCCGGGTTCGATTCCCCGGCCGACCAGAAACCAATAACTTTGAGTTGATTCCCCCTGAGGTCTCTGATCTCGAGGTAGAAAGAGAATCTAGATATTAGGAGGAGTATAATATATGGATTATATGCATATATATATATATATATATATATATATATATATATATATATATATATATATATATATATATATATATTTATATATATATATATGTATATATATATGTATATATATATATATATATATATATATATATTATATATATATATATATATATATATATATGTGTGTGTGTGTGTGTGTGTGTGTGTGTGGTTGTGTGTGTATCCAGACATTAGGAGGAGTATAATATATGGATTATATATATATAGATACATAGATATACTGTGTGTATATATATATATATATATATATATATATATATATATATATATATATATATATATATATATATATATATATATATATATGATAAATTTTGCACATTTAGACGTGTTTTTCATATTTGAATATGAAAAACACGTCTAAATGTGCAAAATTTATCATTAATCGAAGGCCAAGTAACAAACTACCAATTAGCAACGATGGTGAAGATGGGTTGATTTCAATTCTAAGTACAAAACACCTGAATTCGACAGGTATAAGTACAAAAGAATTGTCATTGACTTTTATCTTTCTTTGTGGCCAAGTGGTTTAGTCACTGTCTATACAAGCTTGCCGACCAGGGTTCGATTCCCGGCCGGTCACAAACTCTTGTATTTGTGTGATTTCACCTGGGGATCTGATCCCGAGGTCGTTAAGAGAATCCAGACATTAATGTATCAAAATATATATGGCTTATTTGATATATATATATATATATATATATATATATATATATATATATATATATATATATATATATATATATATATATATACATATATATATATATATATATATATATATATATATATATATATATATATATATATATATATATATATATATACACATATATATAATGTATATATACCCTATATATATATATATATATATATATATATATATATATATATATATATATATATATATATATATATATATTCTAGAATGCGGCTTTCGGCATAACACATGATCTAGAGATAAGGTACTGATATAAGATTAGGCCTATTCCATAGATTCCGTTTTATAGGCCAAGTTTCGTAGAATTTCTTTTTGTAGTCTAACTCTGGTGTTCGCTATTTGCTATAACGATAGAATAAATGTAGAGGAATGATAATAGCTTCTTTAACCAAACTGAAAATCGGCTTTTAGGCCTATTTAGGTATGTTATTTTACTTTAAAGAAAAAGGACATTTCAATGACGAATAGAATTGGAAGACAGCATCTCCCCGGTCAAACTGAGATCTATTCCGGAAGGCTAAAACTACTGATAGATCTTTGATCAGAAAGCATCTATAACATTTACAACGCTGACAGCAGGCTTAAATCACTGTCAGATCTTTTCACATATTGCTGTGAAAATGAGGAGGAAGATTTTATCCATTTTAGGACTATAGAAAAGAATGAAATAATTAAGCTTCAACAAACTTACGAAGAAGATCTAAAGAAATAATAGAATCCTTTTTATTCATAGAACCAAATTTACGAAAGAAAAAAAAAATATCAAAACTGATATGGAGGAAAAGACAAATCAGTATAAGAGGAAGATAAACTATACATGGATTGTCTATTTTTATGTTGTTACTGTTTTTGAGATATTTTATCAATTGTTAATTATTTCTCATATCGTTTATCTATTTCCTTATTCCTTTCCTCACTGGGCTATTTTTCCCTGTTGGTGCCCTTGGGCTTATAGCATTTTGCTTTTCCAATTAGCCCTGTAGCTTAGCTAGTAATAATAATAATAATAATAATAATAATAATAATAATAATAATAATAATAATAATAATAATAACAATAACAATAAGAAGAATAAGAATAAGAATAAGAATAATAATGATAATAATAATAATAATAATCTTCGATACAATAGAGGAGCCCGGAACCCTCGGAGACTTTCATATTCCTGAAGAAATTTTGGAATCACCAACTTCATCGCCAGATTTCCCGAACGTTTCTCTCCTCTCCATTCAGAAGACGGTGTTAAATAATAATAATAATAATAATAATAATAATAATAATAATAATAATAATAATAATAATAATAATAATAATAATAATAATAATAATAATAATAATAATAATCTTCGATGCAATATAGGAACCCGGAGCCATCCGGAGAATTGGTGATTCCGAAATGTCGCCAGGAATTTGAAAGTCTCCAGCGGCAACAATCGTTTTTTTTCAAAATAATGCTGATACAGGCCCCAGTATCTGTGTTATTGAATATGACTTACATAGTAAACAAAGCGATTTCACAGTTTATGGATATCATCGGGACCCTTATAGGAAAATTGAACTGGCCTCAAATGGCAGATTCGGCCCTTCTATAGCAGAATCTCGCTTGCGAGGATATGACGTTAAAACTTCAGAGATAGCTGCGAGCTCTTCTGGAGTCGCAAGTTTTCAAATGGTTTTCATGGCTACTCCCAGAGGCGCCGCGCTTTGAAGACTGCCCAGCAGTCGCCTCTCAGGATGGATTCCTCGGCAGGTGGCTGCGGCGCTGTCCTTGGGTTGGGGGCTTGTGGAAAGCCCGCGAGGAACTACAGCGGTGCGAACTTGGTTTGCGTCAGATGGGGAGAGAAGCTTTAAGATTCAAAGATGAATTGCAATCAACG
>NC_090744.1:10391105-10411105 GCF_036898095.1 Palaemon carinicauda | reverse complement strand
GTTATGTTCCTCAATCGTTCGATGAGGACCCTCAAATTATCCCACACAGTTTTGGGGTGTTCATTCGCCAGGTCGTTCACTCCTAGATATAAAACAACCAAATCTTACCTCTTGTTCCAAAACTCTAACTGATCATTCAAAAAATGATGGACTAGGCCCCCTGGCCTGCGCTAAATTTCTACCTCGCTACCTGAACATTGTGGCAGATTTGGGGGGAGCTGACTATGCCCTATTAAAGCTACTCTAAAGCTCATATTCTAATTTAGTCCTGTCCGGCTCTGGGAAGCGCTTGCGATCCGGTTCGAAGGACCAAATGTTGTGAATTTCACCAGTTTATTAAATCTGCCCGATGTACTGGGCGGATCGCAAGGCCTTTCAGGAGTTAACTAAAATACAGCTATATTTTAACAAGTTTATTACAAAAATAATTATTTAATACGAGGGAAATACATAATTAAACATTTACTCGACATGCAAAAGAGACACTTAGACTAAATGACCTCATGTGTTACTGAAAATAACTAAGTCCGCACCGGACTCAAAATTAAGCAAAATCAATTAATCTTTTAATGAGTTGCCTCCATAAACGGCATACCGAGGCCTTTTCGCGTAATTTACAAGACAGCACTGATCCCCAATCACAAGGATCGACTAAATATTCATAGATACAAATTTTACAGAACACTTGTAAAACCTATATGGAAACCGACCTGGGTACAATAGGGGGGGGGGGGGGAGCGTACAATTGAGGACATACTTCGACTGAGGACGTCGGATCAAAGAGGCAGAGCTGAGCTCTGCACCCCCAACGACACCTTGTTCCCGCGGTTTTTCTGAACCTAAATTTCTACATAGGATATTTTCGTCATGTTACAATAGAATGACATTAAATTTCTGAATCATAAATTACAAATGCTCGATTTCTTTAGCCTCAGCGCCTCCCCTACCAGGCGGTTGCTCTCTAGGTTCTAAAACAGTCTCGTCTTAAACCACATTCATTCGCCCGCGAGTTCTCTCAACCCTCCCTCCAATTTGACGTAACGTAGGTGGAGTTAAATGGCGGGAATTTCGAGTGATAGTTCGAAAATTCCCGACAGGACCTGACCTTATCAAAGACAAACTTTTCATCAACTAGATTAAACATTTCTAAACAACCTCTGATATTAGCACCATCAGCTTACATGTTACTGATCATGTGAAATTCCTACGTAAACAAAAAATCCAAACATGTAGTAGGTTGGCCAGGGCACCAGCCGCCCGTTGAGATACTACCGCTAGAGAGTTATGGAGTCCTTTGACTGGCCAGACAGTACTACATGGGATCCTTCTCTCTGGTTACGGTTCACTTTCCCTTTCCCACACAGACACCGAATAGTCTGGCCTATTCTTTACAGATTCTCCTCTGACTTCATACACCTGACAACACTGAGATTGCCAAATAATTCTTCTTCACCCAAGGTGTTAACTACTGCAATGTAATGTTCAGTGGTTACTTTCCTCTTGGTAAGGGTAGAAGAGACTCTTTAGCTATGGTAAGCAGCTCTTCTAGGAGATGGACACTCCAAAATCAAACCACTGTCCTCTAGTCTTGGGTAGTGCCATAGCCTCTGTACCATGGTCTTCCACTATCTTGGGTTAGAGTTTTCTTGCTTGAGGGTACACTCGGGTACACTGTTCTATCAAATTTCTCTTCCTCTTGTTTTGTTAAAGTTTTTATAGTTTATATAGGAAATATTTATTTCAATGTTACTATTCTTAAAATATTCTAAGTTTCCTTGTTTCCTTTCCTCACTGGGCTATTTTCTCTGTTGGGACCCCTGGGTTTATAGCACCCTGCTTTTCCAACTAGGGTTGTAGCTTAGCATTTGATAATAATAATAATAATAATAATAATAATAATAATAATAATAATACGAATGAAAATTTCAATATATTCAATCCCCCCAAAGACGAATAATAAGTAACAGATATTGTATAAAATCCTATTTTTTTCCGTTGTCTAAGAGAGAATAAAATTGTTCTCGGGTCAAATACGTAATCCTCTTACTAACAGGATCCAATCATCCTTTACACAGAGCTGTTGAATTGAATCCGAATCATTAGGAATAGCTTGGCGGAGGGGATTCCCCGAGCCTTGCTATAACTGCATTTTAAATTCACTGGGACCAGAGAGAGAGAGAGAGAGAGAGAGAGAGAGAGAGAGAGAGAGAGAGAGAGAGAGAGATCATTGGTGGTAAGAAGAGGGAGAAAAAAAAAGGTAGAGAAAGTGATAGCAAAAAGAGACATAGCAGAGCTCAAGGAGAGAGAGAGAGAGAGAGAGAGAGAGAGAGAGAGAGAGAGAGAGAGAGAGAGAGAGAGAGAGAGAGAGAAAGAAAAAGATAAAGTGATAGCAGAAAGAGACATTGCAGAGCTCAGAGAGAGAGAGAGAGAGAGAGAGAGAGAGAGAGAGAGAGAGAGAGAGAGAGAGAGAGAGAGAGAGAGATCACTGGTGACTGGATAAGAGGAGGGAAAAAGAGAGATAGGGAGATCTCTATAGTAACAGGATAAGAGAGAGAGAGAGAGAGAGAGAGAGAGAGAGAGAGAGAGAGAGAGAGAGAGAGAGAGAGAGAGAGAGAATGTACAATCTTGGAAGGGAGTCCTTTCATTTGTTTATCTGATCGAATTGTAGATAACATTCATCCAAGTCATTGAGACAAATGACTTTACATAATCCGATTAACTAGAAGACTTTTCTACTGCACTTTCCAAAAATCCATTGAAACAACAACAACTAAATTTCTCTTGCTTGAGGTATACTCGGGCTCACTATTCTATCTTGTTTTTGTTTTTAATTTTTATAGTTTATATATGAAAGATTTATTTCATTGTTGTTACTGTTCTTAAAATATTTAAGCTGTTCAATGCTTTTCTTGTTGTTTATCTATTTTCCTGCTTCCTTTCCTCTCTGGGCTATTTTTCCTTGTTGGAGCCCTTGTGCTTATAGCATCCTGCTTTTCCAACTAGGGTTGTAGCTTAGCTAGTAAAAGCCATAATAATGATAACAAGTGAGCAAGTCCTGAACGCGGACATGGTCCTCGTAGAGGACATACCTCCGCCAAGGTGACCTAGAGCGCCATATGTCCTAGAATCATGAATTGATGTGACTTCGACCTTCACATGACCTTGACCTTCACGTGACCTTCAAGTGACCTTGACCTTCACGTGACCTTGACCTTCACGTGACCTTGACCTTCACATGACCTTGGCTTTCAAGTGACCTTGACCTTCAAGTGACCTTGACCTTCACGTGACCTTTACCCTCAAGTGACCTTGACCTTAATGTGACTTTGACCTTCACATGACCTTGACCTTCACGTGACCTTCAAGTGACCTTGACCTTCACGTGACCTTGACCTTCACATGACCTTGGCTTCAAGTGACCTTGATCTTCAAATGTACTTGACCTTCACGTGACCTTGACCTTCAGGTGACCTTGACCTTCACGTGACCTTGACCTTCACGTGACCTTGACCTTCAAGTGACGTGCTTGACTTTTGACCTTCAAGTGATCTTTGTTCATTTGCCACTGATACTTAATATGACATTGATATAATGCACCAATATGACCTTGACCTTTGACCTTTATAAATTTGAACATCACCCATGGGTTGCGCCTTGACTAGGACTTCCCTGTTGGCTTATGCAAAAGTCAGTGCTTTATTTCTGTCTCTTGATATGGCCACTTATGTCATAGTGACACCAGTGACCCCTGTGACCTTGACCTTGGGGTGACCTTGACCAAAATTTAATCAGTTCTTCCATACACATTGGGGAACTACTTGGCCAAGTTTGAAGTGATTCCGTGTAGAAATGTGGCCTCTACGTTGTCCACAGACAGACAAACAAACAAACAAACCGAACCGAAAACATACCCTCCTGGCGGAGGTAATAATAATAATAATAATAATAATAATAATAATAATAATAATGATAATGATGATGATAATATGTTAGATTGATCTTGAATTGTCTGCCAACCTGACACTGAAGCTCATTAACGCTGATATATTTTGTTATAAATAAACAATAAAAGAAGATCAAATTAAATGCTTAAAAACAAAGATTTCCTTTATAAATTTAACTAGCTTTCAGAGGATCTTCTTCTAAAATAAATGTAAAAATACGCCTAGCATAGTACAACACATCTTGCCCAGGAATCTTGGCAAGGATGAACCTGCCATCTTCACCTCGAACCTCAAAATAATATCTATATCTTGAGGTGCTAGCATAGTACAGCACATCTTTCCCCAGAATCTAGGCAAGGATGAACCTACCATCCTCATCTCGAGCCTCAAAATAATATCTATATCTTGAGGTTCTACCATAGTATAACACATCTTGCTCAAGAATCTGGGCAAGGATGACCCTGCCATCTTCATCTTTAGCCTCAAAATAATATCTATATCTTAAGGTGCTAAAAGTGGGACATTAGGTCAACAAACGCCACACTGTCAAGAGTACCAAACAAATCGATGCACTATGGCTGTCGTTGGCCTCTGACATATTGAGATTCACTATAATTATAGAAGCAGACACACTTTTGATCTATGTCGATTGTTACATTGATGTGAACTCATTAAGATTATTTTTACCTACTTTCAGGAACACATTTTCAATCAACTGTCTCATTAATTATTTTCGTCTGATTATTTTGCCTAGCTAATAATACTCTCTGGGATTACAGTGTTTTAATAAGTCTTGAAAAAAAAAAGAGAAGTGCTGCTCATTATCCTATCTATTACGTGGGAAACTCGTTAAGGACTAAAAATGAATAAGCACTGAAGCATAAAAAGAAAAAACAAACCCTATTTTTGGCTTTTTGGAAGTTTTAATGTGACGGCTTAATCATTATTGTTATTGTTGTTGTTGTTGTTGTTGTTATTGTTATTATTATTATGATTATTATTATTATCATTAATATTATTATTATTATTATTATCAATATTATTATTATTATTATTATTATTATTATCATTATTATTATTATTATTATTATTATTATTATTATTATTATTATTATTATTATTATTATTATTATTATTATCATTAGAATTATCATTATTGTTACTATTTCTATTATCATTATTATTACTACTATTATTATCATTATTATTATTAAAATAATACAGACCCCCAAATCATCAATTTTTATCTTCCCCCCCCGAAAAAAAAGAAATATATAAAGAAGAACGTTTATATTCATCAAAGGCGTGAAATCTAAAGACTCACCGACGATAAGAAAGATATCTTTTGTAAATATGTTGTTTTATGGATGTATTCATGTAGGGGGAGAGGGAGGAGAGTGAGAGGGAGTGGGAGAGGGAAAGAGAGAGGAAGAAAGAGGCTGAAGAAGGGGTTACACCTTGAAGACTCTTCACCTGTCTTCTTACAATGTATCTTAAATGGATGATCGTGACTCGAGTTCCGATGTCATAAATAAGATTTATTGATTCAAGTGGGTCGTTGTTTGCTCTCGAAGAACTGACGTTTATTGACATCCTCTCTCTCTCTCTCTCTCTCTCTCTCTCTCTCTCTCTCTCTCTCTCTCTCTCTCTCTCTCTCTCTCTCTCTCTCTCTCTTAAGTAACACTTCAGGTACTGTGTATGTTGGTCCAAATTCTTGCTTGACTTTTGTCTCTCTCTCTCTCTCTCTCTCTCTCTCTCTCTCTCTCTCTCTCTCTCTCTCTCTCTCTCTCTCTCTCTCTCTTATAAATACTATATATATATATATATATATATATATATATATATATATATATATATATATATATATATATATATATATATATATATATATATATATATCCTGTCCATAGATATACACATATATATGCACATATACAGAAAGAAAAAGATAAATTTACATATATGTATGTATATGTACATATGTGTATATATATATATATATATATATATATATATATATATATATATATATATATATATATATATATATATATATATATATATATATATATATGTGTGTGTGTGTGTGTGTGTGTGTTAGTGCACCTATGTATATATATATAAGCCTAATCGTACGCATCCAGACATGAACGAGGCACCAAAAGATTCATGCATACGCCTACACAAACTGGTCTGTATACTCGGTATAATTGCATCCATACGTGTATCACAAAACGCTAATGTAGGCACAAAGTGAAACACTCTGAAGTACACCACATGTAAAAGAAAAAAAAAAGACTTAGAAAAGGCTAGGACAAAGGATACAATAGACAGAGCCCTTGAGAAGAAAAGGGTCTCTTGGTACTCACGGAAAATATACATTTAAGGTTTACGTAACTTACTGTCGTAGAAGATAGAAACAACTGCAGGGTTCCTGATATGGAAAGTAGATATTGGTTGCACTTTGCCTTTCGATTAGAGGAGGAATGGTTGTTGTTATTATTATTATTATTATTATTATTATTATTATTATTATTATTATTATTTTTATTATTATTATCAGGTGTTATCATTATTATTATTATTATTATTATTATTATTATTATTATTATTGGCTGCATCGGCGGAATTCAATTTCTTGTCCAATTTCTCGATTCTTCGGACAATTCTTTTTTCAGGATTGCTACATTCAGCTAGCAAGTTGGCAAAGTTCATCAGGGTGAAGGATACAAATCAGGTTAAGGCTGGATGTAATTAATACAAGTACAAGTAATACTCGAAAATTACAACAGGTAAAGTGAGGAGTGGGTTGCGACGCATTTTGGAACAGCTTACTCCGTCTTCAGGCGAGAAGTGAGGCTTTGGCTGTTGTTGTAGTTGGGGTATTAAAGCCAACACTTGTTCTTGTCACGGGCCTTTCCCTTGGTTGGCCCGTAGCAATGGCTCTGGCTAGATCTGGGTCATTATATATCCCGGCTCTGGTTCGTAGAGAGGGGGCCTCGAATTTTAATTGGTCGAGCGGAAGTTGTAAGTTCGGGTGGCAGATGTACGACGAGCTCTGCTCGGCCTCCCAGGCTGAGAGGTAGGAAGGAATCCTGGATCCTGATTGGTCAGGACACACGCCGAGCCAGCCAAAAAGTCAGGCAGGCTCCTCTCTCGCTCAGTGGACTGGGCTGAGAGAGGTATCCGAGCTCCCTGATTGGCTGAGGCGCGCGCCGAGACGGACTCAAAGTCAGTCAGCCCATTCCTACGCTCAGCAGGCTGAAATTCCGGGCCATGTTCGCCGCCAAAATCAGCATTCGGCCAGACGATTTCTCCATTTGTAGGGGTGTCAGGATCGGGGTTGTCATCATTCTGGGGGTCTTGTTCTTGGTTCCTAGCGTTGGTACGTCGACAGGATGGTAGGAGGAACATTTCTTGAGTCGTATTCAACGCTGGTTTCTCGTTTTGGATTAACAAAGCTTCCAAAATTCGTAAGCGCCTTCTGTCCATGGCGCTGCCGATAATTTTGGTATTGGCGACGATGTTTGCCCGGCTAATTTGGGAGTTATGTCGCTGTAGAGCATGATTTCTGATAGCACCTTGCTGAACGTGGCACGAGATCCTATTCGAAAGTTTCATGGTAGTCATATCTATGTATTTGCCGGGGCATCCTCGGACTAGGCATTGGTAAGAGTAGACTACATTTGTCTTCTTCAGAGGGTCGTTATCAGGTGGCGCTGGATTGTTCCTCATGATCAAGTTGCGGGTTTTTTTCAGTCTGGTAATAGATGATGAGTTTCACTTTTGTGGTCTCATCAGTGGGTGAAACGTTGTTATTGATGATGTCTTTAATGGCCTTCTCATCCCGCTGATATTCGGCGTTCATGAGAGTACGCTCAAGGGCGAGCCCATCACCACGCCATCCTTTTGTAAGTACAAGTGCCCACAATGGGTAGTAAAGGGGGCCCTTTTAGTGCAAATGGCAAGGAGGGTCCGAAGGGCTTGCTCTGGGATATTTAATTCAGGAGTCATCTCGTCCCTGTAGACTCTATCGGCGATAAGGTCGATGGTTTTGTCGACAGGGACATTAGTGAACAAAGATTCGACGTCCATCGATGCTATGACCCCCTCGCCGCGGACGTCCTCGATCCTCTCTAGGAATTCGGCAGAGGAGGCCACACAGTGGCGGTCGGGGACATATTGCGTCAAAATCGTGTTCAGTTTCTTGGCCAGCTGGGATGTAGGCGTAGGGCATTGGCTGATGATAGGTTGGAGTGGGTTGCCTTGCTTGTGGGTTTTAACATTGCCGTAGAGGTAACCAGGTCCATAATCCCCCGAAATCATGGGTAGGTTACGGCGTTAGTTGCAGCATTAATGGCCTCGATGGTACGATTTGCTTCCCTCTTGATTTTTTCAATAGGGTTGCTCGTGAGGCGCTCGAATTTGGTCAGGTCGGCGAGGATGGCGTCCAGTTTCTTGTGGTACTCGTGGGTGTTGATGAGTACAAAGGCAGCTGTCTTGTCGGCCCGACGGACGGAAACCTCAGCAACTCGTTTGAGCTCTTTAGCAGCAGTTCTCATCTCCTTAGAGACAATGCCGCTGCTGTACCTGCCCCTATCTGTAAGGGCCTCGGCGAGCAGAAGCGGCTGAAGGGCGTCAGTCGTCCAGAGGACACCAAGTTCTTGGAGGTTGAGGATAGAATCTACGAGTAATTCCATCTCCAGGCGTTTGTCGG
Source organism: Palaemon carinicauda (assembly GCF_036898095.1). Taxonomy (NCBI): domain Eukaryota; kingdom Metazoa; phylum Arthropoda; class Malacostraca; order Decapoda; family Palaemonidae; genus Palaemon; species Palaemon carinicauda. Next base: position 10,402,444 of record NC_090744.1, on the reverse strand, counting down.
TAGGTCTCGGTTGGGTGATGAAGTGGCAGTTGAGGCCCATCTTGAGAATCTGCTCCTGTGCTGGCATAGGGACGTAGCTGGACATGTTAATGTATTCCTGGCGGACCTCTGGGATCCGCAGCTTTCCACCATTAATGGCGACCAGCTTCTTCAAGATGGTCCTCTTCCTCTTCTTCAAGTCCTTCTCCTTAAGGACTTGTAGGGCATGGATGATGTTGTTGGGGTAGCTCAAGCCACCTCCAAGGTCCTCTTCATGGTTGGGGTTGTCAATATCGGGGCGTCGATCATCATGGGTGTCGTCATCAGGGACGTCCTCGTCCTCGGGGTCGCTGTCAACCTCGAGGGGGACGCCAGTAGTGAGCTGGGTTTCTCCTCCATCCCTCAAGCTGGCCCATTCATCGTCAAGGCGGACCCGAATGGCGTAGAGCTCGTCCTTCAGGGCCTTCTTCTGCTGGAGTTGGCGTTGGAGAAGGTTTCTTCTGTATTAATGGGTCCCGGGACCCATATACATATATATATAAATATGTACATAATTATATGCATACACACATATATATGTATATATATTGGTGTGCTACTGTCTTAAGCACACATTTGAGTATGAGTTGTTTTCAGATGTATTTAAATGGATTTACTGAATACATCTTAATGGTTTTTAAGTTTTATTTTTATAAACAACAGAGTTAAACATCTCCATCACTGGAGGAAGCTGTGTTGGTCCATACGACCAATTCTGGTGAAGTTTAGATATGAACTGAATAAATTATCGATATCACAGATATCGTATGCTTGCTTCAATTTAGCCACGTGACGGAATCGGAAGACACCTGCATCCGGTGACGTCACAAACTTTCACACGAGGAGACAATGTGTTGACGTTAAGAAAGAATGTCAATTTGCCGAGGTTTGCATTATACATCCTGTTTATAATTTGAATGACTACAGCAAATCCCAGGGTTAGCTCTTCCAACCAACATGACATATTACGTCATTTGTTTTAAACATGTAATATTACTATTCTAATTATTACATAAGCTCGGCCAGCTATCTCAATTTATTTTTTACAAAAATTTAACAACAAGCCGAAACATGGTTATTAGGTGTGACTGGACATACGTATTATTCTTTGTTTAACTTTAGCCACAATCAACTGAGGACGAATGTCCAAATAGGCACAACAAAAAATAATAACAATAATGCATACAAAAAAGACATTACCAAAACAAAAAGAAAAATGCATGATAAAACCAAGATCATATATATGATACATTGCTAGCAAATGATTACATGGTACCAAAAAACAAAATAAATTCTGACTTACATATGATTCGGTAACTTGATAAAGAATAATTGTTACCTTTGTCAGAAACAAGATACTCAATTTTTAGTGCACAAACACGAATTCCTGGTACGTGCACGTACCACGGTTTCGTACATATATATATATATTTATATATAGGGCTGATATATTTTATTAGATGCCCATAGATTCTGTTATATATTTTATTATATTTTTTTTTCTCTTTTCTTTTTTTAACATTCCGGCTTATATACTTTTATTAGATGCCGAGAGAAAAAAATGATTTATATCCTTTTTTATTTTATTTAATTTTTAAATGTTGTTTTAAATGTATTTTTAACAATGCAAAATGTAGAGAATTTCTTTAATTACATATTACTAGCGTACTAATCAGCTTTTCATACAAACATCTTCCCGACAAATTACTCCCTTAGCGAATGAGGTGGCCACTCATACAGCTTTGAACTGGATTAAATAGGGGGTATTGTCAGGGCTATGCAACTCAATCCTTTGTAGCTGCTTGCTGTGCCGTAACCTACGCCAAACAAGGATGTTCACGGCGATAAATATCATCACCGTGAAACACAAACTAGCCAGTATTATGGGGTGAAGAATTTCTTCATAAGTCGGTGACAGGTGGTCCTTTTCGGTAAGTTTCATCAACCGCTTTGCCACACGGCCGTTGTATGGGAGAGGAAGTGCTGGCATTGTAGAGGTCTACGTGAAGTTCGCGAAGTAGGCTCGTTCTCTGATGATTGTCCGTAGGCCAGTCACCATGGAATTCGGGGAAGTCCCGATACAACCATCTGCTGCGACGAAGATGTTGGTGAAGGATGTGGATCCGTCAGGGCATGATACATTGAAGCCGTCCTTGTCGTATCGTATCCACGAGCCATTATTTAGTCTGCAATTGAATTCTTTATTGTCAAAGGGATAAAGCTTATCCAGACAATTTTCACTTGTATGGGAGAGAGCACCGTCTAGCACTATACCTAACTCACATGAATCCATTAAGTTTTTACGGAATTCAAATGAGTCAGCTGTACATATTTTTCTATCCATTGCGTCTGAACAGTGAGTTAATTGATTTAAGTCTTTAATGACCGTATATGTTTCCTTGTCTGGGGAAATCAATACGTGTCCTGTCAAACTGGATATTACTGGATTTGAGTGATTCGTCATGAAAGTCGGAAATGGTGATATCCTGTAAGATTGCCAGGCATCAGAAGAATCAAAGGGAATTGTAATCCTAATCTTGTTATTATCTACGTTTACTGTAATTAGGCTCTAATAAAATTCTAACCTATGTTCGTCTAACAAAGGAACATAGCCTAGTTTATCCCTTCCGTTCTCCAGAACTAATTTTAAGTAACGTATAGGCAACAAATGGGGCGACAATACACCTTTAGTTGCTAACGTCATAGCTTCTACATAATCCTTGGATTTCTCAATGAAATGTGCAATTCTGTTATGTATGTGATCTATCTTTGAATCATAATACGTTAATGTTGCCAACAAATCCTGTACTTCCATAATTTGAACGATATTATCTGAATGTTCATTTAACAAATCCATAATTTTATTGATTGAAGCTAACTGATCCCTTAGTTCTGACATAATCAATTCATCTTTATGAGTCAAGAACTCAATTTTCTTATTTTGATTACTAATTTTAAGACGATTGGAAATTCCTAAACCTAAACTTGCAACAGACCCAAAGATGCTTAATGCAGCATAAATGAACGGATTCCGTCTTTCTTTATGTTCGTGTCCTACAGTCCACATCAAAAGGTCATAAGCCAAAGATCCTGTCTTGCCAGTCTTATTTTTCAAGTCATCAGATAGCATCTCTGCAACTTTTAATGTTGATCCAAGCAAACTCTTAGTAGTCAAATGAAAATGTCTTCTATGCAACTCATCCAATGATGCAGAAAACCTTGAAATGGCGGTTCTTAAGCTAGTGACATCATTCTCTTGAAGAAAAATTGCTTGCATATGCACTTCGACAATTACGTTGGTTGATGTAATAAAAATGTCTTCTTGTCTTTCAACTATATTGCCATATTTAAAATATATATTTTTAGTCTTAGAACTCATCCCATACGAGAAAAATGTCTGAGCGAACAATATCACTCCCAACAACAAAAAATTCATCTTGGAAACCTGTAACGAGAAAAAATATATGTAATTACTCCTGTATTAAAAAGAAAACTTTTAGTCACACAAAATAAAATTTTTCCTCACTTCTTTTCCTCTCTTTTCTTTTTAATTTCTTATGTGAGACAATGGTACTATTCTCTCATCCGTGGGTTGGGCTACGTTTTGAATTCTAAACCTATTGGCCGTTAATGTTTCAAAAATGTTAAATGGGCCTTCAAACTTAGGTGTTAGTTTATAGTTGAGCCCTTTTCTGACATTGATTTGAATATAGATGTTATCACCCACGGTATATGTTTTAGTTGGTTTCGCTATTTTATCATGATTCATTTTCATTATGATTTGTGATTCTTCTAAATTCTTTCGAAGGATATCATATCGACTTATACTTGCATTTATACATTCTTTTAAAGGATTTGATAGATTAGTTGTAGGCGTTAATACATGGAAAGGTGTTCTAACTGGGGTACCATACAATGCTTCATGCGGTGACATTTTAATTGATATATGATATGAATGATTCAGAGTACTCAGTGCCGCCGGTATTGCAATATCCCAGTTGGGGTCTGATCCCCCTAGTGTTACCCTCAATATATTTAATATCTTCCTATTTGCTCTTTCCACTAGCCCATTCGACTCTGGGTGATATATCATGGTATTAATCTTCTTTATGTTGAGGAATTCACACAATGAGGTAAGAAAGTGATTATTAAATTCACCACCCGAGTCTGAGATTATCATGTGTGGAATTCCATGTTTACAAATGTAACACTCGTAAAACTTCCTAGCGCATTCAATCGCAGTTTTAGTTTTAAGTGCTATTAGTTCTGTATATCGAGTTAAAGCATCTATAATTACTAAGAGGTGCTTATTTCCTCTGTCTGACTCGTAAAATCCTGTTAACAAATCTAAATGTATTCTTTCAAAGGGTTGATTGGGAACAGGATAAGCTCCTAGGCTGACAGGTGTTTTCGTATGCCCTTTGTTTTCCTGACATGTGCGACAATTAGCTATGTGTCTTTTTATATCTGTAAGCATTGTATGCCAATAAAACAATGATTTGGCTTTCTGTGACATTAATGAGAACCCAGGGTGTCCATGTAATGGATTTGAATGCAACCAATTCAGGACAGTGGAAATAAGTGAGTTTGGTACTACTACCTGGTCGTTAGTTACATGTGGTGTATTGCGGGTTTTCCTTGTCACAGTCCTACACAGAATATTATCTTTGATTACATAGTTCTGCTGCTTATACTTTATATATTCCTTTTCTTTATGATTGCCTTTCAAAGCATTTATAATTGTTTCTATTTTCTGATCTTTTCTTTGCTCAGTCTGTAACAATTCAGCGCTCCAGCCTAAATCTTCTTGTTCAGATATTGTTTTTACAATAGGCATGGATGTTGATATATCTATTAATTCAGCTAAAGGCTCCGTACAAGATGACACGGGGTTGCGTGATAATGCATCCGCAATGATATTTGCTTTCCCAGGTAAATACCCGATTCTTGCGCCAAAATCTTGAATGATCAAATGCCACCGAGTTCGTTTAGGGCTGTGATTGAAGCCTTTAAAGAACTCTGTTAGTGGTTTATGGTCAGTAAGAACCTTAACGGGATAACCGTAAATTATGAACTTAAAATGCACTAGCGAATTAACAATAGCTAGTCCTTCCTTGTCTATTACTGCATACTTACTTTCGGAAGTTCTCAATTTTCGAGAATAGAAAGCTATCGGGAAAAACTGTTTATCATATTGCTGAAGCAATACCCCTCCTACTCCTAAGTCTGAGGCGTCTGTTGCAATGAAGAATTCCTTACCGAAGTCAGGAAATTTTAAGATAGGAGAACTACACAGTTCATCTTTCAAAGTATTAAACGCCTGTTGATGTTGCTCAGACCATATGAAATCTACGCCCTTCTTCGTAAGATCAGTTAAAGGAGCGGCTATTATTGAATAGTTGCGTATAAAACGCCTGTAATATCCACTACAACCCAGAAATTGCTGTATTCCCTTGACATTAGTAGGTATGGGAAAATTACGTATAGCCGACACCTTATCATGGACTACTTTAAGACCTTGGCTTGACACCATGAAACCCAAATATATTAATTCTGTTTTGAAAAACTCACACTTACTAATCTTTACCCTTAAGTTATGTTGTCTTAATCTCTGTAGTACTAGTTCTAACTTACGTAGATGTTCTTCTAAGGTGTTGGAAAAGATTACAAGATCATCCATATAGGCATGCAATATATCCCCTAACAAGTCTCCAAACACTATGTTAATCATTCTTGTAAATGTTATAGGAGCACAACGTAAACCAAAAGGCATCCGTAAAAATTCATAATGTCCCCTGGCTGTGCTGAAGGCTGTGTATGGGATACTATCTTCTTCTAATGATATCTGGTGAAAGCCTTTAAGTAAGTCCAAACTGGTAAAATATTTATTCTGACCTAACAAAGACAAAATATCGTCAGTACATGGCACTGGGAATCGATCAGGGATCGTTTCCTCGTTTAGACGACGAAAGTCGACGCAGATACGCCATGTTCGATCTTTTTTCGGTACAACTATTAAAGGAAAATTATAAGGGCTATTTGATTTTCTAATGACTCCTTCCTCTAACATTTTACCTACTTCATCATTTATTTCATTCTGGAATTTCATAGGGAGTCTGTACGAGGGTACATATATAATTTTCTGCTTGTCTTTTAACCTTATTTGATGCTCGATCACATCTGTTTTTCCTAAGGATCCATCCGTAGTGGAAAAGACATCTGTATATTTAGTTAAAAGTTCAAAAATTTTCTGCTGAATTTCTTCGTCTTGAATGTCCTTACTGATTTTATTTTTAATAGATCGCAAAAGGGATTCATCCGCAACTGATTGAGAGTGATTGATTTCAGCAACGGTAAGAATACGATGTTTATAAACTTCTACATCCAAGATATGTTGATTTTTGTGAATTACTAAAGTGTTATTTAAATGATTACAGACTTCGATATTACATTGCTGATGTGAGCCTACTGTATAAATAGCTTGTGTGACAGACAATCCGTTAGTTTTCAAAGTATCGGAAAGGATTAATATTTCAGATCCCGGTAGTGTTTTCTTTATTTGCACTATTAAATTCGAAGGTATGTTTGGTTCGATATATTGCGTGCAAGATGATATTACGGGTGAACGAGAATTCTGCTGGGTCGCGTATATTATTTCTTTATTAGTGAGACAAGTTATTGGTTCTTCAACATACGTTACGGTTACATTTGTCGTCTCCTTTTTATCCAAAACTGACTTTAAGGTATTAGAAGACTTATAGAATTTCCCTTTGATATACACGCCGTGCTTGGCAGGAGCTAAGATAATGTTTTGATTTCCCATAGATGGGTATCCTATAATTACAGCTGGATACATATTAATGTTTTTTACAACAACAAATGTATCGGCAAACGTGCGATTACTGACTCTGAACTGAATATGAGTTATGCCTATGACGTTTAATTCATTATTTCCTATACCTGAAAGTCTAATTCCTGATTCTTCAATCGGAAAGTTCGGAAACAACAAATGATGCGTCTTCAAATCCATGATATTACGTGGACTACCAGAGTCAAAAAATAACGTAAAGGATTTGTGTTCTAAATTTACAGCATATAAGGTTGGCCGTAACTCATTTTGGCTTATTATTGTATGAATTCGTTGCAAATCTACGGGAGCATGCACTGTTTTACTTAATTCGGCCGTGTGTTTCATAGGAAAATCTATTGTCTCACAATTATCTGATAAAACATTAAATTGATTATTCAATACTATTGATGTTGACATAAATGACCTTGACCCAACATCACTCTCTTCCCCTCTAGAGTTAACTATGTGGTATTTGCTTTGCTCTGCACATTCTGAAAATTAGGCTGACTTTGCGAGGTCTGGTTTGACGGCCCAGGCTCAGCGATATTTGAAGAAGTGTTTGTTTGTTTCGGACTCTGAACTGCATTGACATTTTGTTGTTTCTTCTTATTGTTAAAATGAGGATTTTTCTTTTTATTTCCATATGGAACTGACTGTGGAATTGACTGTGTATTTCTAGGATATTGTTGTGTCTTACGCGCGTAACATTGACTATAAGAATGTGATGCTGTGTTGTGAACTGAACAAAATTTCGTTCTACAGTCTGCGCTTATGTGACCTTGACGTTTGCAGTTGTAACACGTCACTCCCGCTACTGGACTGTTAATTACGTTCACTGTTTGTGGTTTTGTTTCATTCTTAGCAAAAACTTGAGTTAACACGGGATCGAGATCTGGACACTTGGACATGTGTTTCTTTATCTGTTTATAGACATCCAATTCCGTACTTGCAGGCATTAACTTCTTATCAAAGCACCGTACTAAAGCTTCAGGCAACATAAGTGTCATGCAAGTTAAATACATTAATCGTAAAAATCTTTCACGGAGATGTTATCGTTAGTAACCCAAGTGGAATTACCTAAAATGTCCTGATATTCGTTAAGCCTATCAGCTATGAGAGCTGCTCTCTCAATAACATTAAGCCGATTCATAGTGGCTTGATTAAGTGTATTTCGTAACGTTAACACTACATCCAAAGCTTCCTCACCCCCATAAATCGCGCGTAACCTAACTTTGAAATCATCCTAAGTAACTGCTTCCTGAAATGAAACACCTCTTAAATACGCACTCGCATCCCCTTTAGAAAAATCTATAAAACTTTTAGCTTCTTGTAATTGTACAAAAGGATCTACGATTTGTTTGGCATTTAAATGGGCATCAACGGATGAAATCCATGACTCCACATTTTGTGGCAAGAACCCGTTGACACGACCTTGAAAAGGAAGGATTGCTGACCTGGCATTTACAAGCGTCACAATTGGAGGAGGATTAGCCTGACCTACACCACTAGGTCCAGGGGTAGGGCTGACAGGAGGAGCCATGACTGCTGTATTTTTTTTTTCTATCTCTTTGACCCCTTTCAATTCTATCAAAATATCTATATGAGTACAGACGCCCACTGCGTAAACGCATATGTATGATAAAATTCCCCCAACAACGTTACTAATCCCAAAACATTTCCCCCCAAGAGTTTCTGAAAGAAAAAGGAATTAGCACAAAGAAAGAAAAATTCTAAATGAGAATTCGGAGTTTCTTATAACAAAGTTTAGGAATTCACTCACCCCAGTAACAATTGACTAACGACTTGTGATAACTACACTTCACTGCCCAAACTGAAATGAATACAAAAACGTCTGTACTTAGCTTATATATGAAGTCGACACGTCCTCTCTCTCTCTCTCTCTCTCTCTCTTGATGTTTTGTTAGCGATGTCTCGTTCTAGTTTCTTGTTGAATGTAGTTCTTCCTGGATATGTCTTGCAATTGTTGAACGCCAGTCCTTGGGTTTCCTAGGATGTTGATTGAAGATTCAAGTTGTATACTAACATATGTTGATGTTAGCTTTTCCGTTGGACTTAATCAAAATTGTAGATTCTTGTAGATAATGTTGAGTTCTTGAAGATCTTTATCAGGTTTTACAGCTTTTATTTTGAAGTCTTGAAGATCTTTCTCTGGTTTTACAGCTTTTATGTTGAAGTCTTGAAGATATTTCTCTGGTTTTACAGCTATTTATTTTGAAGTCTTGAAGATATTTCTCTAATTCTTAGAGTTTAATCGCTGTCTTAGAGTTTAATCGCTGTCTTAGAGTTTAATCGCTGCCACCATTTATTGGTGTGCTACTGTCTTAAGCACACATTTGAGTATGAGTTGTTTTCAGATGTATTTAAATGGATTTACTGAATACATCTTAATGGTTTTTAAGTTTTATTTTTATAAACAACAGAGTTAAACATCTCCATCACTGGAGGAAGCTGTGTTGGTCCAGACGACCAATTCTGGTGAAGTTTAGATATGAACTGAATAAATTATCGATATCACAGATATCGTATGCTTGCTTTAATTTAGCCACGTGACGGAATCGGAAGACACCTGCATCCGGTGACGTCACAAACTTTCACACGAGGAGACAATGTGTTGACGTTAAGAAAGAATGTCAATTTGCCGAGGTTTGCATTATACATCCTGTTTATAATTTGAATGACTACAGCAAATCCCAGGGTTAGCTCTTCCAACCAACATGACATATTACGTCATTTGTTTTAAACATGTAATATTACTATTCTAATTATTACATATATATATGTTTATATATACATATATATATATATATATATATATATATATATATATATATATATATATATATATATATATATATATATATGTTCATATATATATATATATATATATATATATATATATATACATTTTATACTTATATTTTATATATATATAAACATATATATGTATATATATGTATATATATATATATATATATATATACATATACATATATATATATATATATATATATATATATATATATATATATATATATATATATATATATATATATATATATATGTATATGTATATATATATATATATATATATATATATATATATATATATATATATATATATATATATATACAGTAAGCTATATACTTTATATATTTACTTTATCCCTGTCCTTTTGCATAAGAGCATCACGTTTCCCTATATTTGAATGCGTGTATTTGTGTGTATATATGTGAAAAGTCCACAAAACAGCAGCTCTATATATAGTCAGAGTAAGAAAACCCCCTAAGGTTACATCAGGATTGAAACTGGCGAATTGCCAAGAAGAAGAACTTTATTCAAATTTTTCTTCTGTCGGTCCCTTTCATCTATTTTCAACTTCGCGGGAGCAATACAAAAGACTCATTACTGAGGAGAAAAGAGAGAAAACAAACGGTTTTTAAAGAGGGGAAGAGTCAAACAAGTGACTGAGTCGGAGCCCTTTTGAAGTATTCCCGAAGTCGACTTTGGCGCACGGGTTGAAGAGTGTCGGATGCAGAGCGAGTAGAGATTCTTTCAAACACTCAAGGAATATGAAGTAACAATAGCTGTAGTAGCGTTTGTTGCCTTAAAAGTAACTGTAATACTGTACGAAAAAGAATATATTAACCCTAAAATACTGTAGTAGCCTTAAAGATGAGCGTGGTACTCATGCGAGAATAATTATATTTCCTTACAGATAACTGTAGCACCATACGAAAAGAAATGTATTTATTTGAAAATAACTGTTGTGCAATACGAAAAGAAATACATTTATTCGAAAATAATTTTAGTAGCGTACAAAGAAAATATATTTTCTTCAAAATAAGTGTAGCACCCTACGAAAAAAAAAAACATGTTGCTTTAAAAATAACTAGTACCCCACGAAAAGAAATATATTGCCATAAAATTAACTGCAGGGCCGTTCGAAAAAAAATATAATTCCTTAGAAATAGCCAGTACAGTAGGAAATTGAATATATTTCTTCTCTAGCATGATTTCATGGATTTCTAGCTAATTGTAGCTTACAATCATTTGAATTTTATCTATCTCATGAAAAAATATTTTATATTTTCTATTTTTTTTTTAGGTATTTTTTCCCGTTTTTTTCATGGATTTCTAGGTTACAATCATCTGAAATATATCCATCTCATGAAAAAATATTTTCTATTTTCTATTTTTTTTTAGGTATTCTTTTCCAGTTTCTAATAATATAAACTGTAAAGACTATAATGATAAATACAGTAGTCCTTAACACCAGAGGCATTTGAATATTAGAATGATTATTTCATTCATGGCCCATGATATCTATCTACCAATATCATAATATACATAAATATTAATTTATTTACCTATCTCTTTATGCATTTTGGTACGTATTTACTTATATCACTTTTAGATGAGAACCCATAGATGAGTCTCATCTATTGAGAG
>NC_090744.1:10384117-10386617 GCF_036898095.1 Palaemon carinicauda | reverse complement strand
TCTCACATTACAAAGTATCCAGCAAATCATAATGAGAAAGGAAATAAAGATTGGCTGCGACTCTCTCTCTCTCTCTCTCTCTCTCTCTCTCTCTCTCTCTCTCTCTCTCTCTCTCTCTCTCTCATGTTAAAAAGTACCTGCAGGAGTCTTTTATACTATAATAAAACTGCTTTATTAAGGGCATTACCATTTTTACGAAGATGAAAGGTCTTTATATTCTCAAAATATTCTATTATATAAGATTTCCCTCGAATGGGAAAAATATAACAAATGACATCTGCTCTCTCTCTCTCTCTCTCTCTCTCTCTCTCTCTCTCTCTCTCTCTCTCTCTCTCTCTCTCGGACGATCTTCCTTCTCTGGCAGCTCTCCCCTCTAAGCCTTCAGCCAGTCATCTTCTCTTCCATATCGGTCAGTATTCAGTTGTTGCTAAGCTTTCGTGGGAGAAGGACGTACCGCCAGTTCGCTCCGTGTGTCATGAGAGAGTCTGGCTCACGTTCGAAAATATCTTAAAACTTCAGTTTGTATTATCTGATAGGGAATTATATGGTGTTGTTAATTGCATTAATTACATAAATGATTCGTGAAGGTGAGTTTCACATGACAACTGTTTTAATAAAGATTTTGTAATTAATTGAACTGTTTTTAGTCAGAGTTTTCTTTAGAATTATCATGATTTTGGGACTGATAATAAGCGATGATTACAAGTTAAGGAAATTATATTTTGTACACGCTTATACAGTATATATATATATACCGACAACAATTCACCGACATACACAATTCATCGAATATACATTTCACCGAAACCCGAGAGAAAAAAAGGGGAAAAGTTAGAAAAGTGTTAACCTTTTATTATCATAAGTAAGAATGTTTCCGTTAACCACCAATTAACATAAGACGCCGAAGAAAATGTAACAAACTTAATAGCTTTTTGCTAACAATTATATTATTCTTTCGTAATTTGGTAAAAACAATAAGTGCGAGTGTTTCTTGTTAAAAAGCAATTAACTTTAAATATCGAAGTTTCTTAATTTGGTTAAAACTTTGATTTCTTTTGTTTAGAAAGATAACTGAAAAGCCCATCATGCCGCTCCAGTTTATAGAATCGGAGAAGGGGAAGAAGTTGATCAGTGATGGATATTTGTTTTATAAAGACAAACAGAACGAAGAAAAAAATATATTGGAAATGCGACAAGTACCACAAGATAAAGTGCAAAGGCGGATTACTACGCAAGGTGACGAGATTGTGAAAGAAATCAAAGAACATAATCATGTATGTGATGCAGCTGAAGGCGAAGCTCAAAAAGTAATGGAAAAGGTACGTAAAGAGCTACATCAACTACACAGCACCTCATGCCCTCATTTCGAATGTACTTGTAGGATGCAGTGAAGCAGCAGCAGTTAAACTTCCAAAACCTCAAAGTATTAAAAGGACAGTAAGAGGAATAAGGTTTGAAAACAATTGTCTGCCACCTCTTCCACAATGCCGTAGTGATTTGTCTTTCACAGACGAATATACAAAATCATGCAGAGGTGAAAACTTTTTATTATTTGATTCTGGTCCCACTGAGAAACGGATAGTAATATTTGCTACTCAGCGGTGCACACATATTCTTGCAAACAGTGACCGTTGGTATGGGGACGGGACATTTAAAATAGTACCACTGCTATTTTACCAACTGTATACATTCATGGATTCAAGGAAGATGTTGCTATTCCACTTATTTATGCTTTATTACCCGATAAATCGGAAACCACTTACAGTACACTATTAGAGAAGATTAAAGAGCAAACAGCATTTTCGGTTCCATCATCTCTAACGATTGACTTTGAACCTGCTATGATAAAAGCATGTAGAAAGGGTGTTTCTTTCATTTTTGTCAGTGCATCTTTCGTGTAATACAAACAAATGGACTTAAAACGAAGATATGACATGGATGCAGATTTTGCGTTGAATGTACGTTATTTACCAGCATTAGCATTTGTTCCGTTGATATGGTTGTTGCTTCATTTGAATTATTGTGTAATAACGACGTGTTTTCACCAGAATTACAAAATGTTGTGGATTATTTTGAAGATACGTGGATAGGCAGCCCTGATAGAAGAAATCGCCGTAGATCGCCATGATACGAACTTATGATGTGGAATGTTTATGAAGACGTTTTAAATTCTGTTCCAAAAACAAATAATGCACTTGAGGGGTGGCAATTAGAGCATTTGAAACTCAGGTAGCTGGACACCATCCTAATACATGGAAATTTTTGGAAATTCTGAAAAAAAGAGCAAAAGTTTAACGATGTAAAAATCGACCAATATTCGGCTGGTAACTCGTGTCAACCACAAAGTAAGAAGTATCGCTGTTCTTCTGAACGGTTAAAGAAGATTGTTGATAATTATCATTCTTATACGAGTATTATTGATTATTTAAGAGCAGTAGCTCATAATCTTTCTTTTTGATTTTAATGAGTAATTTGACACTTTTATTGCACTTTATTGTAC
>NC_090744.1:10379117-10381617 GCF_036898095.1 Palaemon carinicauda | reverse complement strand
ATATAATTTCAGAATACCTTCACTGGTAATGCTTGCCCTACTTCAAGAGTTCAAACTTTCAGAAAATGCTTTTATGTTGAACAGGCTGACATAGTTTATATACAAAATGTCTGTTTGAATTTTGTTACTGTTTTTGAAATATCTTTTTTTTAATTGCTCATTAATTTTTCATATCGTTTATTTATTTCCTTTCCTCACTGTGCTATTTTTCCCTGTTGGAGCCATTGGGCTTATAGCATCTTGCTTTTCTCACTAGGGTTATAGCTTTGCTAATAATAATGATAATAATAGTAATAATAATAACAATAATAATAATGATAATAAAAGCTAAAAATCCTAACATGTTTTTACAGTATCATAACACTCTAAAAGCACCAATGTACAACAAAAAGTGCTTTTAGAGTGTCATAATAATAATAACAATAATAATAATAAAAGTAATAATAATGATGATAATGATAATAATAATAATAATATCCTAAACATCTATACTTTTTTAATTTTCGTCTCAGCACTACATGAAGGTGAAGTTTCAAATATAATTTGCTTTTCCAGAACCTGGAAGCCAAATTACATTTGCTCAAGCAACTGAGAAAGCCCTTGACATGCAGGACATATAAGTAGGATCTCGTCGTTTGCATGAATTACTTTTTTCTTCCTATTAATTGCTTCTACTGTTCTTAAAGTATTTAATTTCTATTGTTAATTACTTCTCTTGTAGTTCATTTATGTCCTTATTTATTTTCCTCTCTGGACTTATCTTCTATGTTGGAGCCCTTGGTCTTATAGCATCCTGCTTTTTGGTTGTAGCATAGCAAGTCATAATGATAATAATAATAATAATATAGCTCATACGATATAAATTTATTATATTATATATATTTCTTCTAAAAATTCATTGAACATCTGCAGTAAAAGATGCATTTCAGCTGAAAAATAAAACCAAGCTATTCTATAGAATGTTTTTTCACACCAGTATAACTCATGTTGGATATAGATTTGATTTATTATATCACATATATCTTCTATATCATAATTTAAGTTATATTGGGCATGGTACGTTTTACTTTAAATAAAATAAAAACCATAGTATTGAATAAAAACCTATAGGTTTTCGTATTGGGTGTACACTTTATTATTATTATTATCGTTATTATTATTATTATTATCATTATTATCGTTATTATTATTATTACTACTACATCCGCCTTTGAAGTTAGAAGGAGGTTATGTTTTACCACCTGTTTGTGAACAGCTTCTTGGCCACAATTTTAATCGTAGAGTAATGAATCTGGCAGCGATTAACTATTATGTAAAAAGCTGGAAATGATTATTTTTTAGAAGGTCAAAGGCCAAGGTCATAGCAAAGTAAAATGTCCAATTCATATAATAAGCCATAAGTTTGGACATCGTTGTCACAGAGACTTCAAACTTGGTTCATATTTGAATGTATGAAAACCCACGCCAATTAATGCATGATGAGATCAAAGGTCAAGGTAGAGCAAAAGGTCGAGAGATAAGCTGCCCAGACGGAGGTATGCGCTCTACTTTTATTATTATTTGCCAAGCTACAACCCTAGCTAGTAAAGCAGAATGCTACAAGACCAAGAATAAATTTTAGCTGGAATTTTACGAGGGTGAAATTTTCATATCAACTTTCCTTCAACGTTGATTGTCATCTGGGTTTTGGACGGCAGTTTTGATTGCCTTTAGCGTGGAGTACATGAAAACACGGTCACTGGGAAGTTAAAGTGAGAGATGAATATGACGAGGAGGAGTTTACAAGTAGAAGGCATGAAGTTTTTTATTGAAAATATTGTTGCTTGTTTAACAACCTCATGTTTGAAATAAATATAAATTTCTTGAATATGATTATATTCTTCTTTTTTGAAGGTTCGGTTACCTGATGCACCATCTCCAATGCCATGCCTTCTAATAAAGGCATCCTCTGCCACCAAAATTTCTTAAGCTCTTGCTTAACATAAATATGTATTTGTTAAAAATGATATTATTCTTGATTTTCCCCCATCGTTGAGCTACATTAAGGGCTCGGTTGCCTGATGCATCTTCTCCAGTGCCTTCTATTGAAGGCATAATTTTCCACCAAAATTTTAGAAGCTCTTACCAAATATATAAATATTCCCTTCTTGAATATGATAACATTCTTTATTTTTTTTTTACACCGTTACATCTACATTAAAGGGTCGGTTGCCTGATGCGCCTTTTCTAATACCTTTTATCAAAGGCACCCTGTTCCATAAAACCTTTTCTCTCCATATCATCCTTCGGTTTATCTTACCATCCTATTCCCTGCTTCTCTCTCGATCCTATCAGGTTCCTCCTAAGTCCTCCTCACTCCCTCCCCACCAGTCTCTAGGGCATTGTCCTGCTTGCTAGGAAAATGTCCCTCTCCCTTGCCTCTGTTATTTATGAGTGACATTTAAATCTTTGAATGCATGTTTAATGATTTCTGAACTGAAGTGAAAATGTATATCAAGTT
>NC_090744.1:10361617-10374117 GCF_036898095.1 Palaemon carinicauda | reverse complement strand
TTAATATTACATGTTTAAAACAAATGACGTAATATGTCATGTAGGTTGGAGGAGCTAACCCTGGGACTTGCTGTAGTCATTCAAATCGTAAACAGGACATACAGTGCAAACCTCAGCAATTTGACATTCTTCTTAACGTCAACACATTGTCTCAAGCGTGTGAAAGTTTGTGACGTCACCGGATGCAGGTGTCTTCTGAGTTTGTGACGTGACTAATATAAACTGAGCATACGATATCTGTGATATCGATAATTTAGTCAGTTCATATCTATACTTCACCAGAATTGGTCATCTGGACCAACCCAGCTTCCTCCAGTGATGGAGATGTTTAACTCTGTTGTTTTTATAGAATAAATACTTAAAACTATTAAGATGTATTCAGTTATCCATTTACATACATCTGAAACAACACATACTCAATGTGTGCTTATAACAGTAGCACGCCAATAAATGGTGGCAGCGGTTAAACTCTAAGACAGCGATTAAACTCTAAGACAGCGGTTAAACTCTAAGAATTAGAGGAAAATCTTCAAGACTTCAAAATAATAGCTGTAAAACCAGAGAAATATCTTCAAGACTTCAACATAAAAGCTGTAAAACCAGAGAAAAATCTTCAAGACTTCAAAATAAAAGCTGTAAAACCTGAGAAAGATCTTCAAGAACTCAACATTATCTACAGTTTTGACTAAGTATTATAGTCCAACGAAACAGCTAACATCAACAAATTTTAGAATACAACCTGAATCTTCAATCAACATCCTAGGGAACCCAAGGACTGGCGTTCAACAATTGCAAAACATATCCAGGAAGAACTACATTCAACAAGAAACTAGAACGAGACATCGCTAACAAAACATCAAGAGAGAGAGAGAGAGAGAGAGGACGTGTCGACATCATAAATAAGCTAAGTACAGATTTTTTGAATTCATTCCAGTTTGGGCAGTGAAGTGTAGTTATCACAAGTCGTTAGTCGATTATTACTGGGGTGAGTGAATTGCTAATTTTTGTTATAGGAAATTCCGAATTCTCATTTAGAATTTTTCTTTCTTTGTGCTAATTCCTTTTTCTTTCAGAAATTCTTGGGGAAATGTTTTGGGATTAGTAACATTGTTGGGGGAATTTTATTATACATATGCGTTTACGCAGTGGGCGTCTGTACTCATATAGATATTTTGATAGAATTGCAAGGGGTCAAAGAGATAGAAAAAAAAAATACAGCAGTCATGGCTCCTCCTGTCAGCCCTACCCCTGGACCTAGTGGTGTAGGCCAGACTAATCCTCCTCCAATTGTGACGCTTGTAAATGCCAGGTCAGCAATCCTTCCTTTTCAAGGTCGGGTCAACGGGTTCTTGCCACAAAATGCGGAGTCATGGATTTCATCCGTTGATGCCCATTTAAATGCCAAACAAATCGTAGACCCTTTTGTACAATTACAAGAAGCTGAAAGTTTTATAGATTTTTCTAAGGGGGATGCGAGTGCGTATTTAAGAGGTGTTTTATTTCAAGAAGCAGTTACTTGGGATGATTTCAAAGTTAGGTTACGCGCAATCTATGGGGGTGAGGAAGCCTTGGATGTAGTGTTAACGTTACGAAATACACTTAATCAAGCCACTATGAATCGGCTTAATGTTATTGAGAGAGCAGCTCTCATAGCTGATAGGCTTAACGAATATCAGGACATTTTAGGTCATTCCACTTGGGTTACTAACGATAACATCTCCGTGAAAGATTTTTTACGATTAATGTATTTGACTTGCATGACACTTATGTTGCCTGAAGCTTTAGTGCGGTGTTTTGATAAGAAGTTAACGCCTGCAAGTACGGAATTGGATGTCTATAAACAGATAAAGAAACACATGTCCAAGTGTCCAGATCTCGATCCCGTGTTAGCTCAAGTTTTTGCAAAGAATGAAACAAAACCACAAACAGTGAACGTAGTTAGCAGTCCAGTAGCGGGATTGACGTGTTACAACTGCAAATGTCAAGGTCACATAAGCGCAGACTGCAGAACGAAATTTTGCTCAATTCACAACACTGCAACGCATTCTTATAGTCAATGTTACTCGCGTAAGACACAACAATATCCCAGAAATACACAGTCAATTCCACAGTCAGTTCCATATGGAAATAAAAAGAAAAATCCTCATTTTACAAATAAGAAGAATCAACCAAATGTCAATGCAGTTCAGAGTCCGAAACAAACAAACACTTCTTCAAATATCGCTGAGCCTGGGCCGTCAAACCAGACCTCGCAAGGTCAGACTAATTTTCAGAATGTGCAGAGCAAAGCAAATACCACATAGTTAACTCTAGAGGGGAAGAGAGTGATGTTGGGTCAAGGTCAATCATGTCAACATCAATAGTATTTACTCAATTTAATGTTTTATCAGATAATTGTGAGACAATAGATTTTCCTATGAAACACACGGCCAAATTAAGTAAAACAGTGCATGCTCCCGTAGATTTGCAACGAATTCATACAATAATAAGCCAAAATGAGTTACGGCCAACCTTATATGCTGTAAATTTAGAACACAAATCCTTTACGTTATTTTTTTACTCTGGTAGTCCACGTAATATCATGGATTTAAAGACACATCATTTGTTGTTTTCGAACTTTCCAATTGAAAAATCAGGAATTAGACTTTCAGGTATAGGAAATAATGAATTAAACGTCATCGGCATAACTCATATTCAGTTCAGAGTCGGTAATCGCACGTTTGCCGATACATTTGTTGTTGTAAAAAACATTAATATGTATCCAGCTGTAATTATAAGATACCCATCTATGGGAAATCAAAACATTATCTTAGCTCCTGCCAAGCACGGCGTGTATATCAAAGGGAAATTCTATAAGTCTTCTAATACCTTAAAATCAGTTTTGGATAAAAAGGAGACGACAAATGTAACCGTAACGTACGTTGAAGAACCAATAACTTGTCTCACTAATAAATAAATAATATACGCGACCCAGCAGAATTCTCGTTCACCCGTAATATCATCTTGCACGCAATCTATCGAACCAAACCTACCTTCGAATTTAATAGTGCAAATAAAGAAAACACTACCAGGATCGGAAATATTAATCCTTTCCGATACTTTGAAAAC
The DNA here is from genome assembly GCF_036898095.1 of Palaemon carinicauda. Classification (NCBI taxonomy): domain Eukaryota; kingdom Metazoa; phylum Arthropoda; class Malacostraca; order Decapoda; family Palaemonidae; genus Palaemon; species Palaemon carinicauda. The sequence continues at coordinate 10,371,009 of NC_090744.1, read as the reverse complement.
TAACGGATTGTCTGTCACACAAGCTATTTATACAGTAGGCTCACATCAGCAATGTAATATCGAAGTCTGTAATCATTTAAATAACACTTTAGTAATTCACAAAAATCAACATATCTTGGATGTAGAAGTTTATAAACATCGTATTCTTACCGTTGCTGAAATCAATCACTCTCAATCAGTTGCGGATGAGTCCCTTTTGCGATCTATTAAAAATAAAATCAGTAAGGACATTCAAGACAAAGAAATTCAGCAGAAAATTTTTGAACTTTTAACTAAATATCAAGATGTCTTTTCCACTACGGATGGATCCTTAGGAAAAACAGATGTGATCGAGCATCAAATAAGGTTAAAGGACAAGCAGAAAATTATCTATATACCCTCATACAGACTCCCTATGGAATTCCAGAATGAAATAAATGATGAAGTAGGTAAAATGCTGGAAGAAGGAGTCATTAGGAAATCGAACAGCCCTTATTATTTTCCTTTAATAGTTGTACCGAAAAAAGATCGAACATGGCGTATCTGCGTCGACTTCCGTCGTCTAAACGAGGAGACGATCCCTGATTGATTCCCAGTGCCATGTACTGACGATATTTTGTCTTTGTTAGGTCAGAATAAATATTTTACAAGTTTGGACTTACTTAAAGGCTTTCACCAGATATCACAGCCTTCAGCACAGCCAGGGGATATTATGAATTTTTAAGGATGCCTTTTGGTTTACGTTGTGCTCCTATAACATTTACAAGAATGATTAACATAGTGTTTGGAGACTTGTTAGGGGATATATTGCATGCCTATATGGATGATCTTGTAATCTTTTCCAACACCTTAGAAGAACATCTACGTAAGTTAGGACTAGTACTACAGAGATTAAGACAACATAACTTAAGGGTAAAGATTAATAAGTGTGAACTTTTCAAAACAGAATTAATATATTTGGGTTTCATGGTGTCAAGCCAAGGTCTTAAAGTAGTCCATGATAAGGTGTCGGCTATACGTCATTTTCCCACACCTACTAATGTCAAGGGAATACAGCAATTTCTGGGTTGTAGTGGATATTACAGGCGTTTTATACGCAACTATTCAATAATAGCCGCTCCTTTAACTGATCTTACGAAGAAGGGCGTAGATTTCATATGGTCTGAGCAACATCAACAAGCGTTTAATACCTTGAAAGATGAACTGTGTAGTTCTCCTATCTTAAAATTTCCTGACTTCGGTAAGGAATTCTTCATTGCAACAGACGCCTCAGACTTAGGAGTAGGAGGGGTATTGCTTCAGCAATATGATAAACTGTTTTTCCCGATAGCTTTCTATTCTCGAAAATGGCGAACTTCCGAAAGTAAGTATGCAGTAATAGACAAGGAAGGACTAGCTATTGTTAATTCGCTAGTGCATTTTAACCCTGGATAGGTACGGTGGGTCGTACGCGACCCCGAGCGTCAAAAAAAAAGAGGTTTTTCTCACGTGACTCACCCCCGTGACTGAATTTGTGGGTAATCGACCTGCAGGAGGTGTCTCCCCTACACGCTCTAGTAGTGTCCAGATGTGCATTGCTGTAGCTGTACTCCTTCCCCGATTTCTGAGACGCGTCGGGGTCGAGCGCGACCGAGTTTACCCTTCTAAGGTAATTTGCATAATTATCAAAGTTATTACGTATTATGAAATTGTCGTAGAATGGTGCAACTTGTATAGGTTATCAGTTGTGGAAAGTCTTGGTGGATTGTTTGGCTACCATGTGCATGATCTTTTTTTTAGTTAAAATGTCGTTCATCACTACGAGGACCATTTTACCGCGAGTGCCCCTTTTTAATTTTTTTTCATTTTTTTGCCAAGTCATTTTTCCGTAAGATATTGCCAAATAGTGTCGTAAAACTTTTGCTTGTTTAGTGTTGGAAAGTGTGTCTAGATGATCTGGCTACTCATGCGTGACTTTGTTTTTGTCATATACGACGTAGTTATTGGTATATTGGGTATTTAACTGCGGTTGCCAATTTCTGTTTTTTTTCAATATTTGTAAAAAAATTTACGTAGTCAGGAATTGCCGTATATTATTCATTTTTTTTTCATGTTTATGTGTTAGAAAGTGTGCCTTGATGGTTGGGCTAACACGTGCATGTCTTTTTTTTATCTGAGATGCCGTATATTAGAATGTTGGGCATTTTACCGCGAGTGCCCCTTTTTCATTTTTTTGCCAAGTCATTTTTCCGTAAGATATTGCCAAATAGTGTCGTAAAACTTTTGCTTTTTTAGTGTTGGAAAGTGTTTCTAGATGATCTGGCTACCCATGCGTGACTTTGTTTTTGTCAGATACGACGTAGTTATTGGTATATTGGGTATTTAACTGCGGTTGCCAATTTCTGTTTTTTTTTTTCAATATTTGTAAAAATTTACTACGTAGTAAGGAATTGCCGTATATTATTGATTTTTTTTTCATGTTTATGTGTTAGAAAGTGTGCCTTGATGGTTGGGCTAACACGTGCATGTCTTTTTTTTTATCTGAGATGCCGTATATTAGAATGTTGGGCATTTTTCCGCGAGTGCCCCTTTTTATTTGTTTTGCATTTTTTTGCTTAGTCATGTTACCGTAAGGAATTGGCAAGTAGTGTCGCAAAACTTATATTTTTATAGTGTTGGAAAGTGTTTCTAGATGATCTGGCTACCCATGCCTATTTTTTTTTAGCCAGATATGGCGTATATATAAGTATGTGTTCGATTTTCCTGTGATTGCCATTTTTTCGTTTTTTCCCATTTCTTTCAAAATTACTACGTACTAAGGAACTATCACAGAGTAATGATTCATTTATATGTTTATTTGTCGGAAAATGTGCCTTGATGGTTTGCCTAGCACGTGGCTGAAATTTTTTTTCTTTCTGAAATGCCGTATATTAGAATGGCCATTTTTCCGCTAGTGCCCCTTTTTATTTGTTTTGCATTTTTTTGCTTAGTCATGTTACCGTAAGGAATTGGCAAGTAGTGTCGCAAAACTTATAATCTTATAGTGTTGGAAAGTGTTTCTAGATGATCTGGCTACCCATGCCTATCTTTTTTTTTAGCCAGATATAGCGTATATATAGGTATGTGTTCGATTTTCCTGTGATTGCCATTTTTTCATTTTTTCCCATTTCTTTCAAAATTACTACGTACTAAGGAACTATCACAGAGTAATGATTCATTTAGATGTTTATTTGTCGGAAAATGTGCCTTGATGGTTTGCCTAGCACGTGGCTGAATTTTTTTTTTCTGAAATGCCGTATATTAGAATGTTAGCCATTTTTCCGCGAGTGCCCCTTTTTATTTGTTTTGCATTTTTTTGCTTAGTCATGTTACCGTAAGGAATTGGCAAGTAGTGTCGCAAAACTTATATTTTTATAGTGTTGGAAAGTGTTTCTAGATGATCTGGCTACCCATGCCTATCTTTTTTTTAGCCAGATATGGCGTATATATAGGTATGTGTTCGATTTTCCGGTGATTGCCATTTTTTCGTTTTTTCCCATTTCTTTCAAAATTACTGCGTACTAAGGAACTATCACAGAGTAATGATTCCTCTAGATGTTTATTTGTCGGAAAATTTTGTTTACTTCTTTTTTGATTGAATATCATCAAATTTTTTTAGCTAAAATATTATATTGTTTCACATTTTTGTTTATTTTCGATTTTATTTCCCTTCAAAAAATTTTTTTTGGGTCAGAATTTTAATTTTATAGTCGTAAAATAATCGACAATTATCCAGCAACCCACCATACAATTTTTATGCATATCCAATAATAATTAGATTAGTAAATAACACCTTGAAATTGACATACCCTTCCTACATTTCAAGTGGCAGATTAGGGAGTCTGAGTCAGTGTGGTTGGCGGCCATTTTGTGGACATATCCGAAGCGTAAGTTGCCCTATCTATATATATTCTTGTTCCCTATAGAATTTGTGATATTTTGGTATATTTTTACCTGCATAAATATCATATTATATATTAAATATATGTATTTTATTACGAAATTTCTAAGTACTCAAAAAATTACCTTTAGATATGGCCCCTGATATAAATGTAATTTACAAAATAATGAAGATTTTTTTACATATTTCTATTTTAGGATAACATATGTTTATTCCCTAAAAAAATTAGCCACTTCCTATTTCATTTGGGTACCCAAAAAAATTCATGAAATTTGGACAAATTTTTTTGGCCAAAAAAAGTAACCCTTTTTTTCTCATTTCAGATCTTCACCTCCATGGGTGTGACTTCATCCAAAATACATCAAGATGTGTCCTAAACATTCAAGAATCAATTCCTAAAAGGATTTGTGTATATATGTATAAACTTTTTTTTATGAATTTTTATGTCAGGTCTTTTTTTTTCTACTTAATTTTTTAAAATATTTATAATAAATAGTTTTTCTGCAGATGAGTAGTATTTATCTTTACAGTTGTTTTAAGCATTCATTGAAGTTTGTTTTGGCAAAAGAAAAAAAGAGGTTACTGCAAAAACTGATTTTTCAAGAATTTTTTTTGGCGTCGGGGTCGTTCGCGTCCGAGTATACCCTTAAAGGGGTGTCCGAGGAGCGCACCTATCCAGGGTTAAGTTCATAATTTACGGTTATCCCGTTAAGGTTCTTACTGACCATAAACCACTAACAGAGTTCTTTAAAGGCTTCAACCACAGCCCTAAACGAACTCGGTGGCATTTGATCATTCAAGATTTTGGCGCAAGAATCGGGTATTTACCTGGGAAAGCAAATATCATTGCGGATGCATTATCACGCAACCCCGTGTCATCTTGTACGGAGCCTTTAGCTGAATTAATAGATATATCAACATCCATGCCTATTGTAAAAACAATATCTGAACAAGAAGATTTAGGCTGGAGTGCTGAATTGTTACAGACTGAGCAAAGAAAAGATCAGAAAATAGAAACAATTATAAGTGCTTTGAAAGGCAATCACAAAGAAAAGGAATATATAAAGTATAAGCAGGAGAATTATATAATCAAAGATAATATTCTGTGTAGGACTGTGACAAGGAAAACCCGCAATACACCACATGTAACTAACGACCAGGTAGTAGTACCAATCTCACTTATTTCCACTGTCCTGAATTGGTTGCATTCAAATCCATTACATGGACACCCTCGGTTCTTATTGATGTCACAGAAAGCCAAATCATTGTTTTATTGGCATACAATGCTTACAGATATAAAAAGACACGTAGCTAATTGTCGCACATGTCAGGAAAACAAAGGGCATACGAAAACACCTGTCAGCCTAGGAGCTTATCCTGTGCCCAATCAACCCTTTGAAAGAATACATTTAGATTTGTTAACAGGATTTTACGAGTCAGACAGAGGAAATAAGCACCTCTTAGTAATTGTAGATGCTTTAACTCGATATACAGAACTAATAGCGCTTAAAACTAAAACTGCAATTGAATGCGCTAGGAAGTTTTACGAGTGTTACATTTGTAAACATGGAATTCCACACATGATAATCTCAGACTCGGGTGGTGAATTTAATAATCCCTTTCTTACCTCATTGTGTGAATTCCTCACCATGAAGAAAATAAATACCATGATATATCACCCAGAGTCGAATGGGCTAGTGGAAAGAGCAAATAGGAAGATATTAAATATATTGACGGTAACACTAGGGGGATCAGACCCCAACTGGGATATTGCAATACCGGCGGCACTGAGTACTCTGAATCATTCATATCATATATCAATTAAAATGTCACCGCATGAAGCATTGTATGGTACCCCAGTTAGAACACCTTTCCATGTATTAACGCCTACAACTAATCTATCAAATCCTTTAAAAGAATGTATAAATGCAATTATAAGTCGATATGATATCCTTCGAAAGAATTTAGAAGAATCACAAATCATAATGAAAAGGAATCATGATAAAATAGCGAACCCAACTAAAACATATACCGTGGGTGATAACATCTATATCTAAATCAATGTCAGAAAAGGGCTCAATTATAAACTAACACCTAAGTTTGAAGGCCCATTAAACATTTTGGAAACATTAACGGCCAATAGGTTTAGAGTTCAAAACGTATCCCAACCCACGGATGAGAGAATAATACCATTGGCTCACATAAGAAATTAAAAAGAAAAGAGAGGAAAAGAAGTGAAGGAAAATTTTATTCTATTTTATGTGATTAAAAGTTTTCTTTTTAATACAGGAGTAATTACATATATTTTTTCTCGTTACAGGTTTCCAAGATGAATTTTTTGTTATTGGGAGTGATATTGTTCGCTCAGACATTTTTCTCGTATGGGATGAGCTCTAAGACTAAAAATATATATTTTAAATATGGCAATATAGTTGAAAGACAAGAAGACATTTTTATTACATCAACCAACGTAATTGTCGAAGTGCATATGCAAGCAATTTTTCTTCAAGAGAATGATGTCATTAGCTTAAGAACCGCCATTTCAAGGTTTTCTGCATCATTGGATGAGTTGCATAGAAGACATTTTCATTTGACTACAGAGAGTTTGCTTGGATCAACATTAAAAGTTGCAGAGATGCTATCTGATGACTTGAAAAATAAGACTGGCGAGACAGGATCTTTGGCTTATGACCTTTTGATGTGGACTGTAGGACACGAACATAAAGAAAGACGGAATCCGTTTATTTATGCTGCATTAAGCATCTTTGGGTTTGTTGCAAGTTTAGGTTTAGGAATTTCCAATCGTCTTAAAATTAGTAATCAAAATAAGAAAATTGAGTTCTTGACTCATAAAGATGAATTGATTATGTCAGAACTAAGGAATCAGTTAGCTTCAATCAATAAAATTATGGATTTATTAAATGAACATTCAGATAATATTGTTCAAATTATGGAAGTACAGGATTTGTTGGCAACATTAACGTATTATGATTCAAAGATAGATCACATACATAACAGAATTACACATTTCATTGAGAAATCAAAGGATTATGTAGAAGCTATCACGTTAGCAACTAAAGGTGTATTGTCGCCCCATTTGTTGCCTATAAGTTACTTAAAGTTAATTCTGGAGAACGGAAGGGATAAACTAGGCTATGTTCCTTTGTTAGACGAACATAGGTTAGAATTTTATTACAGCCTAATTACAGTAAACATAGATAATAACAAGATTATGATTACAATTCCCTTTGATTCTTCTGATGCCTGGCAATCTTACAGGATATCACCATTTCCGACTTTCATGACGAATCACTCAAATCCAGTAATATCCAGTTTGACAGGACACGTATTGATTTCCCCAGACAAGGAAACATATACGGTCATTAAAGACTTAAATCAATTAACTCACTGTTCAGACGCAATGGATAAAAAAATATGTACAGCTGACTCATTTGAATTCCATAAAAACTTAATGGATTCATGCGAGTTAGGTATAGTGCTAGACGGTGCTCTCTCCCATACAAGTGAAAATTGTCTGGATAAGCTTTATCCCTTTGACAATAATGAGTTCAATTGCAGACTGAACAATGGCTCGTGGATACGATACGACAAGGACGGCTTCAATGTATCATGCCCTGACGGATCCACGTCCTTCACCCATATCTTCGTCGCAGCAGATGGTTGTGTCGGGACTTCCCCGAATTCCACGGTGACTGGTCTACGGACAATCATCAGAGAACGAGCCTACTTCGCGAACTTCACGTGGACCTCTACAATGCCAGCACTTCCTCTCCCGTACAACAGACAAGTTGCCAAGCGGTTGATGAAAATAACCGAAATGGACCACCTGTCACCGACTTATAAGGAAATTCTTCACCCCATACTACTAGCTGGTTTGAGTATCACGGTGGTGATATTTATCGCCGTGAACATCCTTGTTTGGCGTAGGTTACGGCACAGCAAGCAGCTAAAAAGGAACGATTCGCCTAGCCCCGACAATACGCCCTATTTGATTCAGTTCAAAGCTGTTTGAGTGGCCACCTCATTCGCTAAAGGAGTAATTTGTCGGGAAGAGTTTGTATGAAAAGCTGATTAGTACGCTAGTAATATGTAATTAAAGAAATTTTCTACATTTGCATTGTTAAAAATACATTTAAAACAACATTTAAAAAAAAAAAAGTTATAAATCATTTTTTCTCTCGGCATCTAATAAAAATATATAAGCCGGAATGTTAAAAAAGAAAAGAGAAAAAAAAAATAAAATATATAACAGAATCTATGGGCATCTAATAAAATATATCAGCCCTATATATAAATATATATATATATATATATATATATATATATATATATATATATATATATATATATATATATATATATATATATATATATATATATGTACGAAACCGTGGTACGTGTACGTACCAGGAATTCGTGTTTGTGCACTAAAAATTGAGTATTATGTTTCTGACAAAGGTAACAATTATTCTTTATCAAGTTACCGAATCATATGTAAGTCAGAAGTTTTTTTTTTTGGGTACCATATAATCATTTGCTAGCAATGTACCATATATATGATCTTGGTTTTATCATGCATTAGTCTTTTTGCTTTGGCAATATCTTTTTTGTATGCATTATTGTTATTATTTTTTAATGTGCCTATTTGGACATTCGTCCTCAGTTGATTATGGCTAAAGTTAAACAAAGAATAATACGTAGGTCCAGTCACACCTAATAACCATGTTTTGGCTTGTTGTTAAATTTTTGTAAAAAAATTGAGATAGCTGGCCGAGCTAATGTAATAATTAGAATAGTTAATATTACATGTTTAAAACAAATGACGTAATATGTCATGTTGGTTGGAGGAGCTAACCCTGGGACTTGCTGTAGTCATTCAAATCGTAAACAGGACATACAGTGCAAACCTCAGCAATTTGACATTCTTCTTAACGTCAACACATTGTCTCAAGCGTGTGAAAGTTTGTGACGTCACCGGATGCAGGTGTCTTCCGAGTTTGTGACGTGACTAATATAAACTGAGCATACGATATCTGTGATATCGATAATTTAGTCAGTTCATATCTATACTTCACCAGAATTGGTCATCTGGACCAACCCAGCTTCCTCCAGTGATGGAGATGTTTAACTCTGTTGTTTTTATAGAATGAATACTTAAAACTATTAAGATGTATTCAGTTATCCATTTACATACATCTGAAACAACACATACTCAATGTGTGCTTATAACAGTAGCACGCCAATATATATATATATATATATATATATATATATATATATATATATATATATATATATATATATATATATATATATATATATATATATATATATATATATATATATATATATATATATACATATATATGTATATATGTATATACTTTGCATATACATATATATGTATGTGTATATATATATATATATATATATATATATATATATATATATATATATATATATATATATATAT
>NC_090744.1:10351617-10354117 GCF_036898095.1 Palaemon carinicauda | reverse complement strand
TTTTAGGTACAGTTTTATGCTTTCTAAGATACTATTGAGGTTAGTTTTATTTTCTGATCTTTCTTTGGAGGGACCTTTCTCTTGGAAGAGCCTCTTTTGGAGGTCCCTCCTTTGGAGGGACCCTATTTTTGAGCTGTTCCTCTCTTGGTGGAACCTCTTTTGTTTGGGTCCCTCTTTTGGAGGTCCCTCTTTTGGAGGTCTCATGTCTTGGAGTCCCCTCTTTTGGAGGTCTCCTCTCTAGGAGTCCCCTCTTTTGGAGGTCTCCTCTCTAGGAGTCCCCTCTTTTGAAGGTCCCTCTTTTGGAGGTCTCCTCTCTTGGAGTCCCGTCTTTTGGAGGTCATCTCTTGGAGGTCCCCCTTTTGGAGGCACCCTCTCTTTGAGGTCATTCTTTTGAAAGGCCCCCTCTTTTGGAAGTCCTCTCTCTTGGAGGCCCCGCTTTTGGAGGCCCCGTCATTTGGAATGACCCCTCTTTTGGAAGTCTCTTTTGGAGGCCCTCTTTTGGAGGCATCCCTCAATGGAAGGCCACTCTTTTGGAGGCATCCCTCAATGGAAGGCCACTCTTTTGGAGGCTTCATCTTTTAGTGGTCAATCTTTTTTACGGCCCCCTCTCTTGGAGGCATCCTTTGTTTGGAGGCCCCTTCTCTTGGAGGCCCGTAGTGGATTTTCAAACCACCCCCTACCCTACCCTCTTTACCTACTCCCCTGCAAATATAAGTTTCTGAAATGCTTCACATTTAAAAATTACTAATTGATAAGAACTTCAACTTGATAGTTGTTAAGATTAAATAACCTGCTAATTGTTTGATAGAGTTAATGTAGTTACTAAACTTCTTGGTTCAGTAGGTGGGAAATTTGCAATTACTTGAACGTTCTAATTTTATCACTGTAATACTTCCCCTTAATTAGAAGCAATAACTTTGCAGAAATGCATTGGTGTGAATAACCGAGTTAATTACAATAACAGTGAATTTTCCTGGATAGTGCCATACCATGTTCGTTTACTATCTTTGGTTAGAGATCTCTTGCTTGAGGGTACACTCAGGCACACTATTCTATCTTATTTCTCTTCCTCTTGTTTTTTTTTTAAGATCTTTATTGTTTATTTATGATAGATTTGTTTTAATGTTACTATTCTTAAAATATTTCATTTTAATTATTAATGACTTATCATGTATTTTCTTTTTTTCTTTCCTTGCTGGGCTATTTTCCTTTTTGGAGCCCTTGATGTAATAGCAAATTGCTTTTCCAACTAGGGTTATAACTTAGCTACTAAAAGTAATAATAATAATAATAATAATAATAATAATAATAATAATAATAATAATAATAATAATAATAATAATAACAAAATTGCAAACAGAGGAAACCTAGTGCAAAAATGATATGGCACACTAAACTGGTTGACAGGGAATACAACAGATTCACCATGGTTTTCAACCCAGAAGCTTCGAAGGGATTTTTAAACAGTCCACTGGATATTCTGGAATCTCTCCTGAACCCTGTTGTTTCCATACCACTCCAATTTCTAAACCACACTTGACTTTAAAGCACCTGTCTTTATAGGCTCAGGAGAGGAAGATAAAAGTTACAGGAATGCTGAGGGAATGTAGAGGATTTCATGGGAATGTTTTTTTTTTTTTTTTGGGGGGGGGGGGAAGTAAAAGGAACCTAACAATTTTTCTTTTGTGATAGACACTTTTGATTAAGTTTGATTATTGATATTCTCATCATCATCATCATCATCATCATTATCATCATTATATATCATTATAGGTGTTTAATTTTGTGTATGGTGTTATTATTATTATTATTATTATTATTATTATTATTATTATTATTATTGGTGTTTATTTTTGTGGTTGTTATTGCTATTTTTTCTCTATTATCATTATTATTATTATTATTATTATTATTATTATTATTATTGTTGTTGTTATTATTATTATTATTATTATTATTATTATTATTATTAGTATTATTGTTAAAATTATTATTATTACTATCATGTATTATCATTATTATTATTATTATTATTATTATTATTATTATTATTATTATTATTATTATTATTATTATTATTATTATTATTATTACTAAAACGGATACATTAAAACCTTAACTAAATTCGTATTTCTAGTATCATATAAGAAACATTACATAATTTTTCTTTCTGCTGTCATTTTGATTCTGCATTATACCAGGGGCCCTCGGCAGTATTAATTTTCTATGATCTAAACTTTTGAATAAATAATGTTGCTACTTTTAACTTTGAATGAAAATATTCACAGTGATGCATTTTACACTCTCGAAATAGATTCTCCAAGTGTGTCGGAATTCCTCATAAAGAGATGTGTATATTTTGCATAAGGTATTCTATAATGCATTGGCAGCTTTTTTTTTTTTTAAATATGCAGGCGTAAAATGTAATATCTCTCTTATATGATAAAGAGCAAGTGGCTCTATATATATATATATATATATATACATATATATATAAATA
>NC_090744.1:10335391-10341117 GCF_036898095.1 Palaemon carinicauda | reverse complement strand
TAATTTTTATTTTTGAAAAGACAAAAACCTGCTGATTATTTGGAATTTAAGTTAGAGAGAGAGAGAGAGAGGAGAGAGAGAGAGGGAGAGAGAGAGAGAGAGAGAGAGAGAGAGAGAGAGAGAGAGATGGGGGCATATAGTTTTTTATATTTTTGAAAGGCAAAATCCGGCTGATTATTGGGGAATTTCAGTTAGAGAGAGAGAGAGAGAGAGAGATAGTGAGAGAGAAGAGAGAAGAGAGAGAGGGAGGAGAGAGAGAGGAGAGAGAGATGAGATAGAGAGAGAGAGAGAGATTGGGGCGTAGTGATTTTTTATTTTTGATAGACAGAAACCTGCTGATTATTGGGGAATTTCAGTTAGAGAGAGAGAGAGAGAGAGAGAGAGAGAGAGAGAGAGAGAGATATGGGGGCTTATAATTTATTATTTTTGAAAGACAAAAACCTGCTGATTACTGGGAATTTCAGTTAGAGAGAGAGAGAGAGAGAGAGAGAGAGTGAGAGAGAGAGAGCCTTACCTTATTGCCTTATTTTTTGTTTGGGTTCCCCCAGGTCCCTCAGTGTGAGGCACCTCGTATATCCACCAGAGAGTTGCTAATACATCTTCCGGTGTATTTTGCATCTTCCAGTCTTGGATGGTCTGGGATGCATCTTAGGTATTTATCGAGCTGCTTTTTAAACGCATCTACGCTCCAACTCCTGTATGTTTCTTAGATGAGCTGGCAGCACATTTAAATAGTCGCTGCATTATCGATGCTGGTGCGTAGTGGATTAATGTCCTGTGCGCCTTTCTCAGTTTACCTGGAATGCTTTTTGGTACTATTAATCTACCTCGGCTTGCTCTTTCTGATACTTTAAGCTCCATGATGTTTTCAGCAATTCCTTCTATTTGCTTCCATGCTTGTATTATCATGTAGCGTTCTCTTCTCCTTTCTAGACTGTATAGTTTTAAAAATTGCAGTCTTTCCCAGTATTCAAGGTCCTTAACTTCTTCTATTCTAGCAGTATAGGACCTTGTACACTCTCTATTTGCGCAATATCCTTTTGGTAGTGTGGGTACCATATCACATTGCAGTACTCGAGTGTACTACGCACATAAGTTTTGTAAAGCATAATCATGTGTTCAGCTTTCTTGTTTTAAAGTGTCTGAATAACATTCCCATTTTTGCTTTACATTTAGCCAACAGTGTTGCTATTTGGTCGTTGCATAACATATTCCTATTTAAAATTACACCAAGGTCTTTAATTGCTTCCTTGTTTGTGATTGTCTCATTATTAGGTCCCTTGTATGCATACACCATTCCTTCTCTGTTTCCATAATTTATTGATTCGAATTTATCGGAGTTAATACCATCCTATTTATCTCCGCCCATTCATATATTTGTTTAGATCTCTTTGTAGTGAGTTCCTATCTTCATCACAAGTAATTTCTCTACTTATTCTTGTGTCATCGGCGAAACTTCTCACTACGGAGTTTTCAACATCACAGTCTATGTCTGAGATCATAATAACAAATAGCAGTGCAGCTAATACCGTACCTTGGGGCACACCAGATATTACCTGGGCTTCATCTGATTTCTCGTCATTTGCAACTACTATCTGTTTTCTGTTTTGCAGGAATTCTTTTACCCATTTTCCTATCTTTCCCACAATATTATGCTTTCTCATTTTTTTCTCCAATATGTTATGGTCTACCTTGTCAAAGGCTTTTGCAAAATCTAGATAGATCACATCTGTGTCTTTTTCATTTATCATATTATTGTATATGTTTTCATAGTGAGCTATCAGTTGGGTCTGTGTACTTTTCCAGGTACGAAACCGTGTTGACCCATATTAAACAATTATTTTTGACCAAATGGTTCATTATTTTCTTTTTTATTACCCTCTCATACACTTTCATAATATGTGATGTTAGACTAACAGGTCTATAATTGCTTGCCTCTAGTCTTGATCCACTTTTGAAGATAGGGGTTATATAAGCTAATTTATGTTTAACATATATCTCGCTCATATCTATACTCTGTCTTAGCAGTATTGCAAGTGGCTTCGCGATAGTGTTTGCAGTTTTTTTTTAACAAAATCGCTGGAACTCCATCTGGTCCGGCTGCCGATCCATTTTTAATTTCGTTATAGCCGTGACAATATCTGCTTCAATTAATATCTATATCCGTTAGATATTCAACATTTTCTCTCTCATCTTCTGTTTCATTATTCTCATTCGCAATTCTTGGCGTGAACTCACTCTTATATTTTTCTGCTAATATGTTGCATATTCCTTTTTTTCATTCGTTAGCCGTCCTTCAATTCTTAGAGGGCCTATTTCTATTCTCCATTTATTCATCTTTTTGCATAGGAGTAAAGTACTTTGGGGTTTCTTTTATATTTTGAAGTGTCTTTCTTCTAAGTCCCTTTTTTCATTTTCTTTCGACCTGTATAATCTTTTGTTCTGCATCTATCTTACATTTTATTTCCCTCATTTTCCACACATTTTTTTCTTTTGCAAGATTTTTCTTCCACTTTTTAATTTTCTGAAATAAGATCCTTCTGTCTCTTGGTATGCACGTCTTTTGTTTATTGTTTTTTTTCGGTACATATTTTTCAACAATTTTCTCCAGTATTTTGTACAGTATATCCGTATTTACCTGTATATTATCACTTATAAATACATTTTTCCATTCTTTATTCAGTTCTTCATTTATTTCTGACCATTTTATATTCTTACTGTAAAAGTTATATTTTCCATATCCTTCCCAAAGTTTTGTGCTTTTATTAATTCTGTGATCACTTGCTTTGGAATGAACTATCAATTCTATGACATTGTGGTCTGAAATTCCCGTGTTATACACTATTATTTCTTTAACATAATTCACCTCATTCACAAATACTAGATCTAGGACATTTTCCTTTCTTGTTGGAATGTGGTTTATTGTTGCATATTATGTTCTAATAGTATATCTTGAAGCTTTTCAAATTGCCTCTTATCTTCTGCGCTACTATTACTATCTTTTTTATATGTATACATACAACCACTTTCTTCTATCCGTTCTTTCCAATCCACGAAGGAAAGTTAAAATCTCCGGATAGGAGTATATTCCAGTCTTTATGGTTTCTACATATATCATCTATTTTTTCTATTATTATGTCAAACTCCTTAGTGTTTGGGGGTCTGTAAACTACAATATTCATTAGTTTTTCAAATTCAAATTCTACCGCAATCAATTCACATTCTGTGTTGCTGTATTTTTCACATACTTTTCCTTGATTTATGTCTCTTCCATATATTGCGGTTCCCCCTTGATTCCTATTTTTTCTGTCTGATCTATAAGTTTGGAAACCCTTTATCTGGTCATCACTGCCAGTCTCTTGGGATACCATGTTTCACTTATATTTAATATATCTATTTTTTCAATTTGGGTTAGTTCTTCTAAGAACTCTATTTTCCTTTTAGAGTTACTCGTGACTAAACCCTGTGCATTCATTACTATTATGGTTTGTGTTTCATCCCCATTATTTAATATTGGTAATAATATGGATTCTCCCATGCTTCCTTCCTGTTCTGATATGATGTTCTTTTCTTCATTTCCCGGAATTCTGCCATTAAAAAATCCAACTTTTCTATTATATTTGCTCTTTCGCCTTCATATTTATTTGTGTGTGTATACCTGCAACTGTCCCCATATCTGCACCAACCCCTGGCATTATAGATGCATTCTTTGTAGTTGGGCTCTAAATGTGCCGGTTTGGGTTGAAAGGCGTCATATCTTGGGGCTCTTGGTTCAAAGCGCGGTATATACACGGCCTGCTTTTTTGTTTCTTTTTTTGTTTCTTTTTTGCTTTCATTTTTCTTTTCAGTTTGCTGAGTTTTCTTACTTTCATTCATGGTTGCAGGATGCATATATCGACATTTTTTGTTGTAAATGCATCCTTTTCCTTCTTTTAGGTTTTTGCATATTTTTGGATGGAGATCTCTGCATTCGTCTCCATATCCGTCTAAATACGCACATTTACCATATATTTCATAATTATGGCATATCTTTGGATGCTTGTAGTAGCATCTTTCGCCAAATCTGCAATTCCCTCTTTTCAGCATATTGCAGAGAGAGAGAGAGATAGAGAGAGAGAGAGAGAGAGAGAGAGAGAGAGAGAGAGAGAGAGAGAGAGAGAGAGAGAGAGAAAGACCGGGGCGTATGATTTTTTGTTTTTGAAAAGACAAAAATCTGCTGATTATTAGGAATTTCAGTTAGAGAGAGAGAGAGAGAGAGAGAGAGAGAGAGAGAGAGAGAGAGAGAGAGAGAGAGAGAGATGGGGGCGTATAGTTTTTTATTTTTGAAAAGGCAAAATCCTGCTGATAATTGGGGAATTTCAGTGAGAGAGAGAGAGAGAGAGAGAGAGAGAGAGAGGAGAGAGAGAGAGAGAGAGGGGGGGGCGTATAGTTTTTTATTTTTGAAAAGGCAAAATCCGGCCGATTATTGGGGGAATTTCAGTGAGAGAGAGAGAGAGAGAGAGAGAGAGAGAGAGAGAGGAGAGAGAGAGAGAGAGAGAGATTGAGGCGTAGTGATTTTTTAATTTTTAATAGACAAAAACCGGCTGATTATTGGGGAATTTCAGTTAGAGAGAGAGAGAGAGAGAGAGAGAGAGAGAGAGAGAGAGAGAGAGAGAGAGATTGGGGCGTAGTGATTTTTTATTTTTTAATAGACAAAAACCGGCTGATTATTGGGGAATTTCAGTTAGAGAGAGAGAGAGAGAGAGAGAGAGAGAGAGAGAGAGAGAGAGAGAGAGAGAGAGATGGGGGGCGTATGATTTTTTATTTTTGAAAAGACAAAAACCTGCTGATTATTGGGGGAATTTCAGTTAGAGAGAGAGAGAGAGAGAGAGAGAGAGAGAGAGAGAGAGAGGAGAGAGAGAGAGAGAAAGTTCCATATAAAGGTGGAAATACAAGCCAAGTGTTCCACATGATGCATGGTGAAAATACAAGCATAGGGTTATTGAAGTCTTTGATTTTTTAAAAATAGAAATGTCTCATTTTCATCTCGTACATTGTGAGGAAAATTAAATTTAAATAAAAGTCTTGGTTGTTATACATAATGATTAAAATACAGGCAAAGGTTATTAAAAAGTATATATTTTTTTCAGCAATGTCTTCTTTTTTTTTTTAATAGCAAACCCTTGGTTCTTGTACATAATAGTGAAGATGCAAACCAGGTTTATTTCCATTAAAAAAGTCTTATTTTTTTTTGTATTTTTTTATTGAAAAGTGTTGTTTTGTTTCATACATAATGGTGACAATACAAGAAAGGGTTATTAGAAGTATGTCTATTTTGCATGCAATGGTGAAAATAGAAGAATTGGTTATATATAAGTCTTTTTTTTTAAATAGAAAAGCTTTACTTGTGTACAAGGATTATTGAAAAGTCTCTGTTTTTTAATAGACAGGTATTGTTTTGTTCTTATTAGTCTTATTTTTTGTCTTATACGTATAGGTAAAATTCTACGTTATGAAAATTTTGCCCTCGCATGCCATTATGTAAATGTGATGTCTCCCATAACCATAAATCCATCATGGTGGCCTTACAACGCAATACATCATTCAGGCAACTGATATTTGTATATATAAATAAAAAAAAAAAAAAAAAAAAAAAAAAAAAAAAAAAACCTTGTGGTATCCCTTTTCATAATAACCAATAAAAACCTGAGCAATTGTTTATGGAAACAAATATTCGATAATTCCAA
>NC_090744.1:10322891-10327891 GCF_036898095.1 Palaemon carinicauda | reverse complement strand
GTAACAGCGTCAAAGCAGATATGTCCTATATAAACTATTAACAACGTCAAAAACAGATATGTCAACATAAAAACATTTGCTGATTCAACTACCCAATTAGGAAGATCATTCCACAACTTGGTAACAGCTGGAATAAAACTTCTAGAATACTGTGTAGTATTATGCCTCATGATGGATAAGGCCTTTGCAACCAATCATTTTAAAGATAACTTGATATACATTTTCACTTCATTTCAGAAATCAGTAAACATGTATTTAAAGGTTCAATTGTCACTCATAAATGGCAAAGGCAAGGGAGAGGTACATTTTCCTAGCAAGCAGCTCAATGCCCTAGAGACTGGTGGGGAGGGAGCGAGGAGGACTTAGGCGAAACCTGTTAGGCAAGGTGGGAAGATCGAGAGAGAAGCAGAGAATAAGATGGTAAGATAAAGCGAAGGATGATATGGAGAGAAGAGGTTTTATGGAACAGGGTGCCTTTGATAGAAGACATTAGAAAAGGCACATCAGGCGACCGACCCTTTAATGTAGATGTAACGGTGGAGAAAATTTAAAGAATATTATCATAATCAAGAAAGGAATATTTATATATTAAGTAAGAGCTTGTAAAATTTTGGTGGAAAATTATGCCTTCAATAGAAGGCATTGGAGAAGATGCATCAGGCAACCGAGCCCTTAATATAGCTTAACGATGGGGGAAAATCAAGAATAATATCATTTTTAACAAATAGATATTTATGTTAAGAAAGAGCTTATGAAATTTTGGTGGGAGAGGATACATTTAATAGAAAGCATTGGAGAGGGTGCATTAGGCAACCGACCCCTTAATGTAGATTTAACTGTGGAAAAAAAATCATATTCCAGAATGTGATATTTGTGGTAAGCAAGAGCTTATGAAATTTTGGTGGGAGAGGATGCCTTTGATAGAAAGCATTGGAGATGATGTATCAGGCAACCGAACCTTCAATGTAGATTTAACGGTGAAAAAAATAATATTTAATCATATTCAAGAAATGGATATTTATTTCAAACAAGAGCTTGTTAAACAGTACATAATATTTTAAATAAAAAGAAACTTCATGCGTCCTACTTGTAAAGTCCTCCTCGTCTTATTCATCTTTCCCTTAACTTCCCAGTGACCGTGTTTTCATGCACCCCACGCTAAAGACAATCAAAACTGCCGTCCAAAACCCAGATGACAATCAACGTTGAAGGAAAGTTGATATGAAAATTTCACCCTCGTAAAATTCCAGCTAAAATTTATTCTTGGTCTTGTGGCATTCTGCTTTACCAGCTAGGGTTGTAGCTTGGCAAATAATAATAATAGTAAAACGCAGACCTCCATATGGGCAGCTTATCTCTCGACCTTTTGCTCTACCTTGACCTTTGACCTCAGCATGCATTAATTGGCGTGGATTTTCATACACTCAAATATCAAGCAAGTTTGAAGTCTCTGTGACAACGATGTCCAAACTTATGTCTGATTATGTGAATTGGACATTTTACTTTACTATGACCTTGGCCTTTGACCTTTACCTTCTAAAAATTAATCATTTCCAGCTTTTTACATAATAGCTAATCCCTGCCAGATTCATTACTCTACGATTAAAATTGTAGCCAAGAAGCTGTTCACAAACACACACACACACACACAAACAGGTGGTAAAGCATAACCTCCTTCTAACTTCAAAGGCGGAGGTAATAATAATAATAATAATAATTATAATAATAAAGTGTACACCCAATAGGGAAACATATAGGTTTTTATTAAATACTATGGTTTTTATTTTATTTAAAGTAAAATGTACCATTCCCAATATAACTTGAATTATGATTTAGAAGATATATGTGATATAATAAACTAAATCTATATCCAATATGAGCTATGCTGGTGTGAAGAAACATTCTATAGAATAGCTTGGTTTTATTTTTCAGGTGAAATACATCCTTAACTGCAGATGTTCAATGAATTTTTAGAAGAAATATTTGATATAATATAATAAATTTATATCATATGACCTACATTATTATTATTATTAGTATCATTATCATTATTATCATTATTATTATCATTATAACTTGCTAAGCTACAACCAAAAAGCAGGATGCTATAAGGTCAAGGCTCCAACAGGAAAGAAAAGTCCAGGGAGGAAAAGAAATAAGGACATAAATGAACTACAAGAGAAGTAATTAACAATAAGAATTAAATACTTTAAGAACAGTAGAAGCAATTAATAGGAAGAAAAAGTAATTTATCCAAACTACGAGATCCTACTTATATGTCCTGCATGTAAAGGGCTTTTCCAGTTGCTTGAGGAAATGTAATTTGGCTTCCAGGATCTGGAAAAGCAAATTATATTTGAAACTTCACCTTCATATAGTGCTGAGACGAAAATTAAAATAAGTGTAGATGTTTAGGTTATTATTATTATTATTATTATTTTTATTATTATTATTATTATTACTGTTATTATTATTGATGTAATTATTATTATTATTATTATTATTATTATTATCATTATTACTTTTATTATTATTGAAGTAATTATTATTATAATTATTATTATTATGACACTCTAAAAGCACACTTTGTTGTACATTGGTGCTTTTAGAGTGTTATGATACTGTAAAAACATGTTAGGATTTCTAGCTTTTATTATCATTATCATTATTATTATTATTACCATTATTAATATTATCATCATTTTTATTATTACTATTATTATTAGCAAACCTATAACCCTAGTTAGAAAAGCAAGATGCTATGAGCCCAATGGCTCCAACAGGGAAAAATAGCACAGTGAGGAAAGGAAATAAATAAACGACATGAAAAAGTAATGAGCAATTGAAAAAAAAAATATTTGAAAAACAGTAACAAAATTCAAACAGACATTTTGTATATAAACTATGACAGACTGTTCAACATAAAAACATTTGCTGAAAGTTTGATCTCTTGAAGTAGAACAAGTATTACCAGTGAAGTTACTCGGAAATCATATGATTTGCTTGATATTTATGTAAAACTAAAAGAAAAATTATACATTTTAAAAATATCTTATATGTCAATGAGATTTTATGAATTAATAAAAGAAATAAATTGTAAATATTTGCATGAGAAGGTTTGTAAAATCTATAATCGGGTATGTAAAATAACATAAGAGTGATTAAAAGAATGAGAAAAATTAAGAGCAATTGGATTAGATTGTATTACGTTATACTTTTTTTATAAAAATATAATAGTTCTTGAATTTTTTTTCATTGCTTGTTTAAAATTTTTCATGTATATGCATATGTATAAAAATCTATGTGTTTATATATATCATGATGATTTTATATATATATATATATATATATATATATATATATAGTTACTTATATGATATATAATTATATGTATATAAAGTATATGTTTATACAATAGATACATAAATGCATATAAATATATATGTATATATATATAGATATAGATATATATATATATATATATATATATATATATATATACAAATTTCATGGTATGGATAGGGAAAGAGTAGTTCAAAATGTCCTTTTTTATTATTCCCAACGTTTTGTGATTCTTAATGACACTGTCCAAGGCTAAAAATAAAACATATACAAAAGAATTAAGAAACAGTTGATTTTTTTTTTACAAATTCATTCAAAACTATAAAAACCAGTTAAAATTTAAATGAACATTAAAAGGAAAAAAATGAATACATAAATATATATACATCAGACAAAGTAGTGGAACCAACCTCGCAGAAGCGTAGTGAGAAACTGTATGCCAACAAGAGTTAGAAAACAAACCAAAGAAAACTATGACAAATACAAACTAATTCTATTTTTACTCTTCTCCACAGAGCATTCCTTTTGACCTCTAGTTGGGAATCTTTCCATATTAAAATTATTTATCTATGTGAATATTTTAAGAAAAACTGCTTCCCCACCAAAATATTTTTAAGCTTCTTAATAGATTATTGAATGACAAGTTGGCTCAGACTCCAAAAACACTTAAAGTTCCTGAACTAGAATTTTATGCGAGTTTTCCTTTTCTTCATGAGGATTTCCTAAAGAAAAAGTTTACAGAAATTATCCAACAATAGGTCCCAGCTGTGGAAGTTAAACTCATCCCTAAGAACCCTCTCACTATTGGCTTGCTTTTCCACTTCAAAGATCGATTGAGTCCTTTCATGTCCTCTGGTGTTGTATATGAATATAATTGCCCAAAGTATAACTCTGGGACCTACGTAGGATCTACCAAGAGGTTGTTGAAGGTCAGAATTGATTCCCATAGAGGTGTTAGCTATCGACCTGGTTGCAGAATATCCAACCCTGAACATTCTAATATTCGTATTCATGCTAAAATGTACAAACAAAATATTGAAAACAAAGACTTTACCATCATTGGTCAAGTGTCAAATAACCATGACTTACCTCTTCTTGAATCCATATTAATCAAACGACTAGTTCCGTCGTTAAATACCCAAGCTTCTTCTATTCAGTTGTATTTGTCATAGTTTTCTTTGGTTTGTTTTCTAACTCTTGTTGACATACAGTTTCTCACTATGCTTCTGCGAGGTTGGTTCCACTACTTTGTCTGATGTATATATATTTATTTATTCATTTTTTTCCTTTTAATTTTCATTTAAATTTTAACTGGTTTTTATAGTTTTGAATGAATTTGTAAAAATTTTTAACTGTTTCTTAATTCTTTTGTATATGTTTTATTTTTAGCCCTGGACAATGTGATTAAGAATCACGAAACGTTGGGAACAATAAAAAAGGACATTTTGAACTACTCTTTCCCTATCCATACCATGAAATTTGTGTTCATTACTGGCTGTTGCTGCCTTCCCCGAAGATATATATATATATATATATATATATATATATGTGTGTGTGTGTGTGTGTGTGCATTGCACAAAGGCTTTTATGACCTCTGTTAGATTAACAAAACCAGGAAAAATCCCAGGTGCCGTTGTCATGAAAGACTTGCCGTGAGA
>NC_090744.1:10312891-10317891 GCF_036898095.1 Palaemon carinicauda | reverse complement strand
GCTGACACAATATCTCTCTCTCTCTCTCTCTCTCTCTCTCTCTCTCTCTCTCTCTCTCTCTCTCACACAGGATTTGGCAAAAACAAAAAAATAAAAATAAAGCAAAAATAAATCCTCCACATTCCTCCCCCCTTACTTTGCCAAATCCTTCTCACACAACACTTACATTATTTTTTTCATAACCCAGTCGCAGTCGGGAACGGGACCTCTACTCCGAGTAACTGGGCCCCCATATACTCTCTCATTCACTTCTTCCTTATCACAATCATTCGCTACATTAACACTATTCCTATCTAAATCCCTATCATCTAATATATCATGTACAATCATATCTACCTCGTTCTCATCTGGCCCTATAATTACACTCATTTCTGTAAACAGTTCATCCATTTCATCAAAAACATTCTCAACTTTAGTAAAGATTCATTCATACTACTAATCATTCTCTTATCTCTCACTCTCGCATTCGTCATCCTTTCTTTTACATCACCTAAGGAAAAGCCACACACACTATAGGTATCATTCATACTCAGCCATGATTCATCTGTATTAACACATTTATCTTCCATACACACTTGCACATTTACACCCTTGTCATACTTATTTCTATTCTCAATTTTACTTATAAATTTCCCTTGCACTTTTTCCTCACTTAAAACTTTCAAACGCCTCTTTTTCCTATATTCAACTAACACTAATTGTGTATTTTCCAGCCCTAACTTCTCATGCATACTAGATTCATACTTGCTCATTTCTAACCAATTATTCATCCCATTCTCACAAACATTAATCCTATTTCTTCCACACACACAGGAGGACTCACCCAGCTGAACCCTCTTACACTCTAGTTTCCCGAACATCCTGGCTGATTTACTCCCTTCTTCCTACATACCCTAGCTACATGCCCATCTGCACCACATTCAGTACACTTACCCCGCGGCTCCTTGCACATTCTAGCATAATGACCATCCTTACCACAATTACCACAAATCACATTCATACGATTACTCCTACATCCACTTGCTACGTGCCCAGTCATACCACACCGATAACACTTAATCACTTTCTCTTTCTTACAGTCGCTAATACGATGCCCTGTCTCTCCACACCCGAAACATGCTCCTAATGCCCATCTACATTCATTCTTCTTATGACCTTCCTTTCCACACCTATAACACTTTTCATTACGGACACGACTATCTGACATACCTCGATGCGCACTAACACTCCTATCCCTATTGCGCCAATTACCCTGCCTAAATCCTTCATTTGTCCTTACAGGTATTCCCACATTACTCGCCCAAACACTCCTATCTACTACATTATCAGCTACCCTCATTGGTCCTCTCAAAATTGCGTCCTTATAACTACCAAATTCTATTACACTTTCTTCCATTCCAGTTCTTACACTCACAGATTTACTTTCTTTCATGCACCTATCTAACTCATAATCCTCAACTATCTCTAGTATATCATCCCATGTCAATCTCTCTTGCGTCCACCTCATTTTCTCTTTGCGTTTCAAATTAATAAATTCACACACATTCTCAGGTACTGTTGCCAAAAACTTCCTCATTAACTCCTTATTCTCATTTATACCTTCATCCCCATACTTCTTCCTAGCTAAAGTTTCCAACCTACATACGTACATTGATATAGCTTCTCCTGCATTCATCCTTGCCTCATCAAAATCATTTTTACGCTTATACTTAACACTCCCTTTCATACGTTTTACCTGCTCAATTATTCTCGTTTTCACACTTTCATAATCAACGTCCCCTACACTCATTATCACTCCATACATCGTCAACAAATACCCAGTCAAATATTCTCCTAACTCCCTAGCCCAAACTCTTTTACTATCACCATACTTATCCTGACAATACCTCTCATACTCCTTGAAAAAATCATTTACATCCCTACTGCTATGCTCATTGAACCTTTCACACCGAGGTACCTCTCTCATAAACACAGTCTTACACACATCACGTTCATTCTCACTGCTATCATCACTGTCTACTCCCTTGTTACCTTCTTCCTCATTCGAATATAATGAATCCACTTCCACACTTAAATTCCTATCCTTAACCATTCCCTTCTTACCCTTTTTCTTACTTACCACTTTCACCCATTCACGATCGTCCTTGCTATCAGCCTGATACTTTTTCTTCTCTTTCTTCACATCACTTTTACCTTTCCTTTCATCTTTCCTCTCCCCTTTCTGTTCATCCTTACTATGCCTAATTCCCTTATCTTCAATATCACCATCACTATTACTACTATCACTATCACTTCCTTTCCCATTATCACCTACCTTAACCTTCTCTTTCACTACCAACCCATTACCCGAAGCTGAGGACACTCCTCCGACTGCACCTTCACCCATTATAGTTTTCATCATCCCCATGACTTGCCCCATCATATCTTCCATTCGTTTCTCCATTCGTTCTTCATTCTCTCGCATCCTCATCTCAACACATTCTTCCACTCTCTCTACTGTCCCCTTTAACTCCCTAAGCTCCTTCTGCATCGCCGCATTCTCCCAGTTCAACCTCTCATTCTCTATTAGCAACCTCTCCTCACGCTCCTTACTCAGCCGCAATTCCTCCTTCAGTAACTTGTTCTGCTCTTCCATTTTTCATCAACCTTAATCCTAAATTCTTAACCTAATTCCGTCCTTCGTCCAACAGTCCAGCTTCTATCCCACCTCAGCAGTCCCTGTTCGGGCGCCAAAATAATGTGGCGGGATGTTAAAAAAAACAAGCCCCACACCCTGAATCACACCTACTGACAATGGTCCCACAACACAAACTTTCCCCTTACGTTATCTAAAACTGGACTCTTGGACAAAAGGACAAAAATCAAAACAAAACATATCCTTAACACTATATTCTTACAAACTATAATAAATAAATCAATAACCATCCACAATCAAATTACCAACACTTAAAACTAATCAAAACTTAACACCAAATAATATAATATATAATAATCAAAAGCACCATTCATATAACCCGAAAAAAACCCTAACAGACTTAAAATTACCCCACACACCAAAACCAAAAGTAAATATATATATGAATTATCTTGTATAAATATTTTATGGACACCAACACAAAGCGACTGTCTTTTACGGCAACTACCACAATCACAGCTTTGTTGTCAACAGATTACACTGGGTGGCAATTTGCCACAACTGCCACGCTGAATTGATTGTTAGTCATCATCCCCATCATCATCATTATCATCATCATCATCAACAATCCAAATACAAAGGCCAGGTCATCATCGGTTCAGCAATCCAAAAGCAGTCCAAACAAAATCGTAATACAGGCCAGGTCATCAACAATAAATCCACTTTCTAACAATTCGGTCTCTCCAAAGGAGGAATCGCAGCCTGCCAAAATAAAAAAGAAAAACACTTACGAACACTTCTAGCTAACTGAACTATCGCACTATAATCAAAGATAAATAATAAATTGTTCCTATCATTCACAATCACGACAAGCAAAGATAAACAAAACTGTACTTACTTTGAAAATCAAAAACCACTTCCACGCTGGTCGAAAATATATAAATAGTTATCCAGCACTCACACAACTGCCTTAAGCTGCAGTCAAATAAAAAAGCATTCGCTCCGAAACATTCACCACTGTCGTAACCTAACTAAAAAATGTAAACAAACAATCTCATTTAAACCAACAGTCTTTCTCACCACAAACGATCGTTAACCTAACTACTTTCGCTCGCTGACACAATATCTCTCTCTCTCTCTCTCTCTCTCTCTCTCTCTCTCCTCCTCTCTCTCACACAGGATTTGGCAAAAACAAAAAAATAAAAATAAAGCAAAAATAAATCCTCCACAGAGAGAGAGAGAGAGAGAGAGAGAGAGAGAGAGAGAGCCACTTGCTCTTCATCATATAAGAGAGATATTAAATTTTACGCCTTCATATTTAAAAAAAAAAAAGCTGCCAATGCATTATAGATTACCTTATGCAAAATATTCACATCTCTTTATGAGGAATTCCGACACACTTGGAGAATCTATTTCGAGAGTGTAAAATGCATCACTGTGAATATTTTCATTCAAAGTTAAAAGTAGCAACATTATTTATTCAAAAGTTTAGATCATACAAAATTAATACTGCCGAGGGCCCCTGGTATAATGCAGAATCAAAATGACAGCAGAAAGAAAAATGATGTAATGTTTCTTAAATGATAGTAGAAATACGAATTTAGTTAAGGTTTTAATTTATTCGTTTTAGTAATAATAATAATAATAATAATAATAATAATAATAATAATAATAATAATAATAATTTCAACAATAATATTAATAATAATTTCAACAATAATATTAATAATAATAATAATAATAATAATAATAATAATAATAATAATAACACCATCCACAAAATTAAACACCTATAATGATATATAATGATAATAATGATAATGATGATGATGATGATGAGAATATCAATAATCACACTCAATCAAAAGTGTCTATCACCTTGAAAGAAAAATTGTTAGGTTCCTTTTACTTAAAAAAAAAGAAAAAAAAATCAGCAATGTCAATTCCTATGAAATCCTCTACAATCTCTCAGCATTCCTGTAACTTTAATCTTCCTCTCCTGAGCCTATAAAGACAGGTGCTTTAAAGTCAAGTGTGGTTTAGAAATTGGGGTGGTATGGAAACAACAGGGTTCAGGAGAGATTCCAGAATATCCAGTGGACTGTTTTAATATCCCTTCGAAGCTTCTGGGTTGAAAACCATGGTGAATCTGTTGTATTCCCTGTCACCAGTTTAGTGGGCCATATAATTTTTGCATTAGGTTTCCTCTGTTTGCAATTTTGTTATTATTATTATTATTATTATTATTATTATTATTATTATTATTATTATTATTATTATTATTATTACTTTTAGTAGCTAAGTTACAACCCTAGTTGGAAAAGCAATTTGCTATTACATCAAGGGCTCCAAAAAGGAAAATAGC
>NC_090744.1:10301906-10307391 GCF_036898095.1 Palaemon carinicauda | reverse complement strand
TCGGATAAAAACATTCATCATATAAAAAAGTATTATGAAATACTCCAGAAAATATTCATATATCAAGACATCAGATTTCAAATCTAAAGGAAAATTTACGACAAAGATTTTCAACTCCCACTAAAAGAGGAATCTAAAATTCTCTTTTACCTTCAGTTAATTCTTCATATTAGGTGAAAAGCTGTAGAGGAAGCTGTTTAAAACTTTATATCATTCTCACAAATATCCTTCAACGAAACATTTCTTAAATATTAATATATTTTCAGTTCAGTTTTATACCACATTTCTCCCATGAAGAAAGAGTTTTGTCTTACCTAGGAAATCATAGCATTTTTTGCAATAATATTTTTCAGTGCACTGTTTTCTTAAAGAATATTAAATTTTCGCTAAAAAATAGTCTTTTTCTCCACTCTAAGAAAATATTACATTAACTGTGGACTTATATCTTCTGTGTATTTAATGTATATCGTGTAACTGAGCTATGTTTGAAGGTTTTTAAAGGCAGCTCATGAATGGCAGAGACAAGGGACAGTTACATTGCCCTAGCAAGCAGGATAATGGCCTAAGACTGGCCATGTGTATATATATATATATATATATATATATATATATATATATATATATATATATATATATATATATATATATATATATATATGTATATATATATATATATATATATATATATATATATATATGATCAGCGCCAAATCGCCCTCTCCACCCAGGCTAGGACCAAGGTGAGCCAGGTAATGGCTAATTATGAATCAGCCTCTAGTCCTTAGCCCCAAGGATGGTGAGGTTGCAGCCACTAAAGGAACTAACGAGTTTGAGGGGGGACTTGAACCCAAGTCTGGCGATCAGGACAATGCCCTAGAGACAGACCATATATATACATTGATCAGCGCCCAAGCCCCTCTAAACCCAAGCTAGGACCAGGGAAGGCTAGGCAATAGTTGCTGATGACTCAGAAGGCAGACTTATAGGCTTCCCCCTGCCATCCTTAGCTCACAGGGATAGTGAGGTTGAAGACAGTACTAGAAAGGCAGACCTATAGGCTCCTTCAAGCCCCAAATCCTTAGCTCACAAAGATGCTGAGGTTGAAGATGCCACTAGAAATTATCGAGCTTATGCGGGTCTCGAACACCAAACCAGCAAATCGCTAGGCAGGGACGTTCCCAATAGTCTATCACAGCCAATGATTGAAAATTATAAGCTGTTTACATATCGAGAACTAATATTTGCCATTAGCAATGAATCCCTGTATTCATTACCAATCTGATTGCAATTTTGAAAACAACAAGGAATATCCATCGATGTCTAACCAATTCATCTTTCAATTAATTGTTTTTATTTTGCCAAACATCCATTGTGCTTGCATGATTGATTTAAAGTTTTCTGGCATTAAATCAATCATTCAATCAATCAACCACAA
The DNA here is from genome assembly GCF_036898095.1 of Palaemon carinicauda. Lineage (NCBI taxonomy): Eukaryota > Metazoa > Arthropoda > Malacostraca > Decapoda > Palaemonidae > Palaemon > Palaemon carinicauda. The sequence goes on along the minus strand of NC_090744.1, from coordinate 10,305,956 downwards.
TAGATGTTTGCCAAATATTCGTGTAATATTGTGGCTCAAGGATAATTTCCACTTAAAATTAAATGTTTTTTGTTTTTGTTTGTTTTGCTCGACGTAATGTATTTTGAAAACAGCCAATGAAAATAAATCACTTGTTCCTGTCAGGAATGGTTAGTTCCAAAAATTCCCAATTGATTAGGAATAATAATTTTCTTGAAATTAATGACTTTTGACAACATCTCGAATGCTAAAACTAGTTTCAGGGAAGAATCTACGATTAAAAACTATTAAAATGTCTATAATTTCTCATTCATCTTTTGGTTTGTTTGTTAAACTTCTAAATTACCATATTCATACTTTCCACTTGGTAAGGGTAGAGGAGACTCTTTAGCTATGGTAAGCAGCTCTTCTAGGAGAAGGACACTCCACATTCAAACCATTGTTCTCCATTTTTATTATTACGGCTCATATATACTGTAGTTTATTTACTCCCTTTCCTCACTGAGAGATTTTCCCTGTTGGAGCCCTTGGGCTTGTAGCATCCTCCTTTTCCAACTAGGGTTGTAGTCCAGCTAGTATAAATAATAGAGATAATGATGTATTCTCTCTCTCTCTCTCTCTCACTCTCTCTCTCTCTCTCTCTCTCTCTCTCTCTCTCTCCCTGCAAGCATGGTGCTTTGACGATGTCATAGTATTAACAATAATGATAATAATATATCTCTCTCTCTCTCTCTCTCTCTCTCTCTCTCTCTCTCTCTCTCTCTCTCTCTCTCTCTCTCTCTCTCTCTCTCTCTCTCTCTCTATGCAAGCAAGGTGCTTTGACGATGCCATAATTACCCAAGCAGGAGGAATTAGGAAAATAGACAAGCAAAACCTAATTTGCATTTCATTTGAACAGGACGCCCACGTGTCCTCGCTGATACGAAGTCATCTTCCTGACCTGGTTTCCAGTCACCTGCCATGAATATTCCTCGTAGATTTTTATAACTCGTGATTAAAGGATCATTAATATATCATTAGATTTTTATGGAATATCTGTTAAAGTAATTTGCATCATTAGAATATTTTATATCTATTAAAATTGAGTATTTAGTGAATGTATGATATGTAATCGAGTGTATTTTTTTTTTTTGTATAATTATTCTTATTTTCATAATGCGCTAATTGTGTGGTTGTGCATTCTCCCTTCTGCGTCAGGGTTATCACTACTAGGTTGGTTTGTTGGTAGCCATCAGACAAAAATCTTCCACCATCACCAATCTGCACTGGTCAGGTTAGTGACGATATAGCCAAGCCACAGGTATAACTAGAAAGAGCTGCATTACCTGTTGTTGTTGTTGTTGTTGTTGTTGTTGTTGTTGTTGTTGTTGTTGTTGTTCACAAAAATCTGTTTATTGAAACATCAAGATGACCTGTGTTTCATCTCATCTCATCTCATATGTACGATATTGAAGCATTTACAAGAATCTACAGAAAATTATATATGTATATATATATATATATATATATATATATATATATATATACATATATATATATATATATATATATATATATATATATATATATATATATATATATATATATATATATATATATACATGAATTCCAAGTCGGCGTATAACTTCCTACATTTCACGCAACGCTACCAATACACCATAAGCGATCCATGACACCATAGCTACGCCAAACAGAGAAATATCTTCGCTTCCCTTCGGCTTAAATGGTGCTCCATATATTTTGCAATAGCAGATCTCCTGCAATATCTCCCTTCCTTGCACTGCCGCGTGAACCTCTCAGATATATTCCACAAATAGAAATGCGAGATCTGAGAATAATTGCACAAAACGCATCTGGATGAAGTCCTGAGGTATATATCTTTCTGCTTGGAATTTAGATCTGGGAGTTATACATCTCTCTCTCTCTCTCTCTCTCTCTCTCTCTCTCTCTCTCTCTCTCTCTCTCTCTCTCTCTCTCTTTATCCTTTTTTTTATTGTATCTCTTTATACGATTTCTGAAATATTTCAGACCTTGTTGTAATTGGTGTCTTTTTTTTTTTTGGGAGTTCGTTCACGTGGAAATAACTGGTGTCGGAATTGACTTCATTAGCTGGAACTGTGTGTGTGAGAATGGAATTTAATATCTGAGCTCTTTACTCAGGTATAAATTTTTGCAACGGTATCTTGTTGTCACTAAAAAGAAATATATATATATATATATATATATATATATATATATATATATATATATATATATATATATATATATATATATATATATATATATATACATATATATATAGATATGTATATATATTTATATATATATATATATATATATATATATATATATATATATATATATATATATATATATACTGTATATATAAAGTAGTTATATAGAGTAGTTAATTCTGAATCCACGTAATAAATGGCTTTGTTTTTTTTACTCAGGTATAAAATCCTGCAACGGCATCCATTGTCACCACAAAGAAACGTAAAGTTATATTTTAGATTAATTATTTCACCCAGCAATAATTGTTTTCAAGATGAAAATTTCTATTCCACATTTCATGAAATAACGAGAATATACAAGGGCGCAACTAGAGATATGGGGTCCCGTGTGGTCTTGGGGGTTTTAAGGAGGAGAAGGGTTGGGTTGCTGAATAAGGAGTCATGACGTCAGTTACCATGACAACAGCCAAACTGGTTCAAGGGTAAACACTGTTCGGAAGGATGCTCGTGTGGGATGTTTCTTTCAGCATAATGCAGCGCAAAATCTGGTAAAAAAAACATTACAATTCAGATCACACACTGTCATTTTTCTATTCAAATGGGATAATGACTAAAAAAGTCAAATTAACGGGTGGCTGTGTTAGAACACTGGCAACTTCTTTGGACTTAGAGCCCCTGAAGCTGTTTTGAACCAACACGTTGCAGTTTGAAGTCAGTCTTCGGCTCCCTATTAGTAATGAGAGTAACCATTCCCTTTACCCTTGTGAGAGGCAACCCAAAGCCGGTTCGCTAGAGTGGAAGAGGCAAAAATAAAAAAAGAATTAAAAAATCCATCACTTTTAGGTACAGTTTTATGCTTTCTAAGATACTATTGAGGTTAGTTTTATTTTCTGATCTTTCTTTGGAGGGACCTTTCTCTTGGAAGAGCCTCTTTTGGAGGTCCCTCTTTTGGAGGGACCCTATTTTTGAGCTGTTCCTCTCTTGGTGGACCCTTTTATGTTTGGGTCCCTCTTTTGGAGGTCTCCTCTCTTGGAGTCCCCTCTTTTGGAGGTCTCCTCTCTTGGAGTCCACTCTTCTGGAGGTCTCCTCTCTTGGAGTTCTCTCTTTTAGAGGTCTCCTCTCTTGGAGTCCCCTCTTTTGGAGGTCCCTCTTTTGGAGATCTCCTTTCTTGGAGTCCCGTCTTTTGGAGGTCCTCTCTTGGAGGTCCCCCTTTTGGAGGCACCCTCTCTTTGAGGTCATTCTTTTGAAGGGCCCCCTCTTTTGGAAGTCCTCTCTCTTGGAGGCCCCTTTTTTGGAGGCCCCGTCATTTGGAAAGACCCCTCTTTTGGAAGTCTCTCTTTTGGAGGCCCTCTTTTGGAGGCGTCCCTCCATGGGAGGCCACTCTTTTGGAGGCTCCATCTTTTAGAGGTACATCTTTTATACAGCCCCCTCTTTTAGAGGCACCCCTCCATGGGAGGCCACTCTTCTGGAGGCTTCATCTTTTAGAGGTCCATCTTTTTACGGCCCCCTCTCTTGGAGGCCCCCTTTGTTTGGAGGCCCCTTCTCTTGGAGGCCCGTAGTGGATTTTCAAACCACCCCCTACCCTACCCTCTTTACCTACTCCCCTGCAAATATAAGTTTCTTAAATGCTTCACATTTGAAAATTAATAATTGATAAGAACTTCAACTTGATAGTTGTTAAGATTAAATAACTTGCTAATTGTTTGATGGAATTAATGTAGTTAGTAAACTTCTTGGTTCAGTAGGTGTGAAATTTGCAATTACTTGAACGTTTTAATTTTATCACTGTAATACTTCCCCTTAATTGGAAGCAATAACTTTGCAGAAATGCATTGGT
>NC_090744.1:10289406-10291906 GCF_036898095.1 Palaemon carinicauda | reverse complement strand
GATGCATTTTAACTGAAAAATAAAACCAAGCTATTCTATTGAATGTTTCTTCACACCAGTATAACTCATATTGGATATAGGTTTGATTTATTATGTCACATATGTCTTCTAAATCATAATTTAAGTTATATTGGGAATGGTAGTATTGAATAAAAACCAATAGGTTTTCCTATTGGGTGTACACTTTATTATTATTATTATTATTACCTCAGCCTTTGAAGTTGGAAGGAGGTTATGTTTTACCACCTGTTTGTGTGTGTGTGTGTGTTTGTGAACAATTTTAATCGTAGAGTAATGAATCTAGAAGGGATTAACTATTATGTAAAAAACTGGAAATGATTAATTTTTAGAAGGTCAAGGTCAAAGGCCAAGGTCATAACAAAGTAAAATGTCCAATTCACATAATCAGCCATAAGTTTGGACATCGTTGTCACAGAGACTTCAAACTTGGTTCATATTTGAGTGTATGACAATCCACGCCAATTAATGCATGTTGAGGTCAAAGGTCAAGGTAGAGCAAAAGGTCGAGAGATAAGCTGCTCAGACGGAGGTCTACGCTTTACTATTATTATTATTTGCCAAGCTACAACCCTACCTGGTAAAGCAAAATGCTACAAGACCAAGAATAAATTTTAGTTGGAATTTTACGAGGGTGAAATTTTCATATTAACTTTCCTTCAACGTTGATTGTCATCTGGGTTTTGGACGGCAGTTTTGATTGCTTTTAGCGTTGGGTGCATGAAAACACGGTCACTGGGAAGTTAAAGGGAAAGATGAATATAATGAGGAGGAGTTTACAAGTAGAAGGCATGAAGTTTTTATTGAAAATATTGTTTCTTGTTTAACAAGCTCATGTTTGAAATAAATATCCATTTCTTGAATATGATTATATTCTTCTTTTTTGAAGGTTCGGTTGCCTGACGCACCATCTACAATGCCTTCTATTAAAGGCATCCTCTCCCACCAAAATTTCTTGAGCTCTTGCTTACCATAAATATCCCATTCTGGAATATGATTTTTTTTTTTTCCACAGTTACATCTACATTAAGGGTCGGTTGCCTAATGCACCCTCTTCAATCCCTTCTATTAAAGGCATCCTTTGCCACCAAATTTTCGTAAGCTCGTGCTTACCATAAATATCCATTTGTTAAAAATTTTATTATTCTTGATTTTCCCCCATCGTTAAGCTACATTAAGGGGTCGGTTGCCTAATGCATCTTCTCCAATGCCTTCTATTGAAGGCATCATTTTCCACCAAAATTTTACAAGCTCTTATTTAATATATAAATATTCCTTACTTGAATATGATATTATTCTTTTTGTTTTCACCGTTCCATCTACATTAAAGGGTCGGTCGCCTGATGCGCCTTTTCTAATGTCTTCTATCAAAGGCACCCTGTTCCATAAAACCTCTTCTCTCCATATCATCCTTCGCTTTATCTTACCATCTTATTCTCTGCTTCTCTCTCGATCCTATCAGATTTCACCCAAGTCCTCTTTGCTCCCTCCCCACCAGTCTCTAGGGCATTGTCCTGCTTGCTAGGAAGATGTCACTCTCCCTTGCCTCTGCTATTTATGATTGACAATTAAACCTTTAAAAGCATGTTTAATGATTTATGAACTGAAGTGAAAATGTATATCAAGTTATTTATAGAATGATTGGTTGCAAAGGCCTCCTCCATCATGAGGCATAATACTACACAGTATTCTAGAAGTTTTATTCCAACTGTTACCAAGTTGTGGAATGATCTTCCTAATTGGGTAGTTGAATCAGTAGATCTTCAAAAGTTTAAAGTTGGAGCAAATGTTTTTATGTTGACCAGGCTGACATGAGTCCTTTTTTATAGTTTATATATGACATATCTGTTTTTGACGTTGTTAATAGTTTATATAAGACTTATCTGTTTTGACGCTATTACTATTTTTAGAATGGTATATTGTTAATTTATTCTGATCATTTATTTTTTTTCCTTATTTCCTTTCCTCGCTGATCTATTTTTCCCTATTGAAGCCCTTGGGCTTATAGCATCTTGCTTTTCCAACTAGGGTCGTAGCTTGGCTAGTAATAAATGATGATAATAATAATAATAATAATATTAATAATATTAATAATAATAATGATAATATTAATAATAATAATGATTATAATTTTAAAATCAATAATAATAATAATAATAATAATAAATTATATTAGATCTGAATGATGAATGAATTATGTTAATAATACTTCAGCAATTTCTTTACCTTGGAAATTATACTTCATGATTAAAATCTTTATTGGCTGAGCTCATGCATCTCCTGAATTTGAAACTGAATAAAAAATCAGGTAAATGATTTTGGCTTCATCTCATACCCTCTTGCATATGTATTTGATTTTGATAATTAATTGTAATAATGAATCTAATTGAAAAGTCCTAGTTTATCAAATGATAATAAATGCAAATTTTCTTAAATTCATATGAATATTTTTTATGTAGATTTCATCGAGAGAAATCTGAAC
>NC_090744.1:10271906-10279406 GCF_036898095.1 Palaemon carinicauda | reverse complement strand
CATCCTGGACAGAGATTTCGTCTCGTAGGAGGTGATTGGCGAGATAAGAATTCGGGAAAGAAAAAGGGGAGCCGCTCCCAAGGCTTCCCTATCCTCCGATTCGTATGCATGCCTGGCGCCAATCCTGGCGCCATCTGTATTCCTTGTAGCGTACACGAGGTGCTACAGATACTGTATGTAGGGAGGGGTCCTACAGCCCTTTCTTAGAAAGGCAAGGGCGGGTCCATCAGGACGACATGGCCATCTCACCCAAAAATAGATTTTTCGCTTCGCTCAAAATCCGTTTTTTGGGCTCAAGCCATGTCGTCCTGATGGAAGTGTACCAGAGCATTACTGTATCTGTGGATTCTCAGAACGTGCCGTACTCCCCGGAGGTAATTATTTCCCGGTCGACTAGACCTAGAGACCTAAGATGTTACCGTTATACATCTTTTCAATTAACTATAAACTATATTAGAGCTTCCTGCCCCCTACAGGGAAGAGTCCTACTAGACTCTGGAAAAGTCTCGAAGAGTACATATACCTATGTATGAATACCAGGCAAGCTAATATAGTGGTCTCGCCCTATATTAAGTAAAGCATAGTTTGTAAAGAACCATTGCGTCAATATATATTGACCAGTAATCCGCACAATACTTGTATTGGACAAAGGTTTATATCCACATAGGAAGAAAACTAAAAAAACTGCCCTCGTCCCTTTATGGGACGGAGTCCTCCCATTAGGGGACTACATAAACCAATGCAACATAGCTTGCATAACAGAACAATTCTATCTGAATTATCCCAGATAAGATACATAGAATTAAATGCTCAATTATACCAATAAATTGACACAGGTGAAAGAGACGCAAGGTTCTCAAGAACAAGTTTATTGACAGACAATAAATAGACAGGTTAACAACAAATATATATATATATATATATATATATATATATATATATATATATATATATATATATATATATATATATATATATAAAAGAGGATAACCCAAAACTTTAAGCATAAGTATGATAGTAAACAGAACTTGTTTATCTGAAAGAAAAACCATTAAACGCCACTTTTTTAAGATACCGAGGTGTCAAGTCATAAAAGTCTGTATTACAAATCAATCACATTAGCATTAGAAATGCTCGGCACACATGTCTGTACTTATGCTAGGTTCACCTTTGAAAAAGGAACAGTCTATGTAGGCACTCGGTGCCCTCATTTAGTTTGTAGTACAGTATGTACCTACACACTCACCCTGGACTTAATCGTCCCAATTAAGACCACTGTTCCTCGCAGAGTTAAACAGTAGGGTTAACTACACGACCCACTGCTACCACAGATCTCTTTAGTTCCTCTACTTGAGGCAACTTTCCTCGGATCGTGACCTGCGGGTGTACTGTCAGGATCCGCTCTGCGAATAAAATATGTGATATTCGCTCTGAGTTGATTCAGAGATAAATTTGAGCCTTATGTTTCTCCCCTGAATAGTTGACCACCCTTGAAGTCTGAAGTTCTACGAAGATAGACCTTTAGGCATTCTACTGGACATAGAGATGCATCTTCTTTCAGAGGGCAGATTCTCCAGGGACCCCACCTGTTGGTGGGTAACTCATTCTTGGCGAGAAACGTAGGATCCGGAAACAGGTTCAGATCCCCCCCATCCAGGAACTGAACACGACCTGCCTCTCTCGAGAGGGCTACGATCTCACTAACCCTGGCCCCGGACGCAAGTGCAAATAGGAAAATAACTTTTTGTGTCAAATCCTTTAACGCACATTCTTCATTGCTCAACAGGGAGGCGAAATGAAGAACTTTGTCTAAAGACCATGAGATGGGATTTGGAGGTGCTGAAGGTCTGAGCCTAGCGCAGGCTTTCGGAACTTTATTAAAGATCTCGTTACCTAGGTCGATCTGGAAGGCAAATAAAATGGGTCTCATCAAAGCAGATTTACACACTGAAATCGTTTTAGCTGCCAACCCTTGGCCATGGAGGTGGATGAAGAAAGATAAGCAGAAGTCTGTTGAGATCTCCTGTGGATTCTTTGCCTTTACAAAGGCCACCCATTTTCTCCAAGATGACTCATATTGCCTTCTAGTCGATTTGCACTTATATTCCTCTAGGAAGTCTATGCTGGCTTTCGAAATCCCGAAACGCTTTCTCACCGCAAGGGCGAGAAAATCTTGAGCTGCAGGGTCCGGGTTTTCTGTAATGAAGCGCAGACAGTCGACTTCTGGACTCGCTGGGTCAGAACTGGATGTGGTAGCGGCACAAACTTCAGCTGTAGTTCCAACGCCAAGGGGAACCACATACTGTTCGGCCACTTGTGGGCCACTATTGCCGCTACCCCCTTGAAGGATCTCAGTTTGTTGAGGACCCTCAACAGAAGGTTGTGAGGGGGGAACAGATAAATCCTGGACCATCTGTTCCAGTCGAGGGACATCGCGTCCACTGCTTCCGCTAAGGGGTCCTCGTACGGGGACACGTACAGGGGCAACTTCTTGTTGTCTTTCGTCGCAAAGAGATCTATCTGCAGTTTTGGGACTTGATTCAGAATGAAGGAGAATGATCCTGTGTCTAAGGACCATTCTGACTCTATCGGTGTGAACCTGGATAGAGCGTCCGCTGTCACATTGCGGACTCCTTGAAGGTGAACTGCTGACAGGTACCACTTCTTCTTTTCCGCCAATCGGAAAATGGCTAACATCACCTGGTTGAGAGGTGGTGACCTCGACCCTTGTCGATTCAAGCATCTCACAACCACCTCGCTGTCCATCACCAATCTTATGTGGATCGAGTGACGCGGGGAGACTTTCTTCAAGGTAAGGAGCACTGCCATAGCTTCTAGAAATTTTATATGAAAGGTCCTGAATAGCTTGGACCAAGTCCCCTGGACTTTTTCCGATGAGAGTGACCTCCCCATCCTTCCTTTGAGGCGTCTAAGTGAATCGTCATCGACGGGGGAGGTGGCTGAAGAAGAACCGACTTCTTTAGATGTCTGGCTTGGGACCAAGGCCTGAGAAGAGTACGTAGCCGAGGCGGCACTGGTCTTCTCAGATCTCTTCGCGCGTTTGATGCATACCTTCTCCAAACTCCGGTTGCATCCTTTAGCTGTGCTCTTAGCACTGGGTCTGTCACTGAAGCAAACTGGAGAGAGCCTAGTACCCTCTCCATTTCGCGTCTTGATATCCTTTCGGAATCTAGAAGTCTCTTGACAGAGCCCGCTATCTCCTTCCTTTTCTTCGTCGGGATGGAGAAACTGTGTGACAAAAGGTCCCAGTGGATTCCCAGCCACTGGAACTTTTGGGATGGAGAAAGTCGAGACTTTTTTCTGTTGATCTTGAAGCCTAGGTACTCTAGGAACTGGATCACCTGACTGGAAGCTTGCAAGCATTCGGTCTCGGATGCTGCCCACACCAGCCAGTCGTCCAGGTAGGCTACTACCTGAATTCCCTTTAGGCGTAATTGTTTGAGAGCTGCGCTCGCAAGCTTCGTGAAAATCCTTGGGGCTATGTTTAGCCCGAATGGCATGGCTCTGAAGGCGTATAGTCTCCGTTGTAGCCTGAACCCTAGGTAGGGGGAGAGTCGACGGCTGATTGGAATGTGCCAATAGGCGTCTGACAAGTCTATAGAGACTGAGTATGCCCTCTTGGGCAGTAAGGTCCTTATGTGTTGCAGTGTTAGCATTTTGAATTTGCAATTCACTATGAACTTGTTGAGTGGCGACAAGTCCAGAATGACTCTGAGCTTTTCCGAGTCTTTCTTGGGAACACAAAACAGCCTCCCTTGGAATTTGATGGACTTCACCTTTCGGATCACCTTTTTCTCCAACAGTTCTTGAACGTACTCCTCCAGAACGGGGGTGGAGTGTTGGAAAAACCGAAGGCACGGGGGTGGAGTGCTGTACCAGCTCCAGCCCAGTCCATTCTTGAGTAGGCTTTGGGCCCAGGGATCGAAGGTCCAGCGATCCCAAAATTTCATCAGTCTCCCTCCTACCGGTATCGTTTCACTTGGACTGCCGTCCTGAGGTCTTGCCTCCCTGACCACGACCACCTCTGAATCCCCTTCCCCTTGAGGGGCGCCTAGACGAGCCTCTGGCTGCTCCTCTAGGTTTTGCACGAAAGGAAGAAGACTGTCTTTCGAACGTTGGGGTGAACGCCGTGGACTGACCTGGCACAGCCTGGGGTACCCACTGAAAAGTGGTCGGGGTTTGTGCCACCATCTGGGGCACTGGAGGCAATGGCAATTGCAGTTGCTGTTGCTGTCTAGAGGGCTTGACTGGCCGAGACGGTAGCCTAGTCCTCATATTCTTCCTCTTTGGTTGAGGACCCTCATCTGGGGAAGACTTTTTTTTGATAGTCAGGCCCCACTTCTGGAGAAGGTTTCTATTCTCCACGGCGGCCTTATCAACAACTTCTTTGACCACATCGGTAGGGAAAAGATCTTTTCCCCAAATGTTGGAGGAGATTAACTTCCTTGGCTCGTGCCTCACCGTAGCCCCGGAGAACACGAACTCCCTACAAGCTCTCCTTGCCTTGACGAAGCCATAAAGGTCCTTCGTCACTGTGGCTAGGTAAGTCTTAGCCACCACCATGAACATTTCATGGACCTTGGGGTCACTTGCCATCGTCTCAAGAGTAGTCTGATGAGACATTGAGGCAGCCAGTCTTTCTTTTGTCTCGAACTCTCTTCGTAAAAGAAAGTCGGACAGCTTGGGGAGGTCCTCGCCGAATTGCCGTCCGGCAATATCAGCCTCCAACTTTCCCACTGAGAACGTCAGATGGACATCCTTCCAGTCTTTGTGGTCCATGGGCAGGGCCAGCGACAAGGGTTTACACTCCTCCAGGGAGGGGCAAGGCTTACCTGCCTTGACTGCCTTTAGGACAGCCGCAAACCCTTTCTGTAAAAAGGGGAAGGCTCTAGCAGGAGAGGACACAAAGGAAGGGAGCTTCTTGCTCAATGCAGCTACCTTCGAGTTAGAGAAGCCCTTCTCCTTCATCGAGGATGAAAGTAGGGCTTGATTCTTAGCGTGGTCCATGATTATGACCTTCGGCTCTGTCTCCTCCCTTGAAGCTGGTTCTCTTCTCAGCTGGACATAGCAGTCCGGATATGATGCCTTGCTGGGCCAGAATTCCACCTCCTCTAGGGGAACTGAACCCAGCTTATCCGAGATGACGATCTTTCCAGTCGTCATCGGCATGTGCTCAGCATTCCTCCAGGGGTTAGCATCTGAGCATAAGGGAAGGTCTTTCACATTGAGCCTTTTCCGGGGCCCATGTGCTTCTGCCAGGGACTGCATTCGCAGTTCCATAGCAGCCGCCTTCTCCTGATTCTCCTTCTGCATTTGTTGAATCATTCCAACAATCGAAGAGAGGGCCTGTCCTAGTTCTACTGGGAGACTGGCCGATGTTGAGGGAATAGGTTCCGGAATCTGAACCGGAGTAGCCGACACCTCGTCGACCTCATCCTCTACGACGTCCGGTGCTTGAACTTCATCCTGACCTTCTGCCAGGAGGTCTTCTTCCAAACGCTCGTCCACGTCAGATATCCTGTCATATAACTGGATGTCTTGCATCGCGACCGCGACTTCAGCGTCCACCTGGACCTGATCTTGGGGATCTCCTCTTGAGGTTGGGGGATCACTGCATCAGCTGATGCCTTGGGAAAAAGATACGCTCTCATCTTCTCACTTGGAAGAAAAGGGCCAGAGGTGTCCTTTTTAAAGCCCCTTACCCAGGTACGAAGCTTCTCCCTTTCTATATCCCTTGATTCCGCCGTCCTAGGGGAATCAAAAGCCTCAGTAATCAGGTTAGTGCATACAGTACATACCTGAGGGTCCCAATACTGGAGATCATCCTTGGAGACAGCGCATGCTGCGTGTCTCCTACAAAGCTCATGTCCGCAGAGGTACTTGCTACGGACGTTGCAGAAAATATTTCCGCACTTCGGAGGGTCCTCCTGTAAAGAGAAGAAATTTCCATGAGTATCAAGTGAACTATGTATCACTGGATATGCATAGTATAGCATAACAATTCATAAAGGAAAGACACACACTTATGTTTCCCTCACAACCCACTGTTGCAGCCTTCTAGATAATAAAATCAACTGGTTAATCTCTTCTAGAGTAACCAATGCAAGGTTTCCAGAGGAAACAGGTGAAGCTCACACCTAAGCAATGATTTTAAAATCCTGGATAATAGACAGAAAAGAACTCACTTTCCTATCTGTAGGGCAACAGCAGAGGGATGCAAGAAAACACAAAAGTGTTAGAACACACAGTGCTGTACCGAAACCCTTACCATAGTTTTCTTCTTACTGTATATGTTATACTGAAGAATACTAGTACAGTATAGGGGGATACGTGCCGGCCAGCACTTGCCGGCCGGCACACACCACAACTAGCTTAAAAGTATACTACTTAACAGCTATAAGGCGGCAGCACTCTGGTTCAAATGCATGTGCCGGCCAGCAGCAACTGCTGGCCGGCAACAGCCAATGTCGGCCGGCAATGGCTGCCGGCCGGCAACTACACAAGGTAGTACCCAGCTGCCGGCCACACTCTTGGTGACCGGCAGATAAGGGCTGACATAAGCCGGCCGGCAAAGGTACAAGACCGATGCCAGCCAGCAGCAAAAGAACCAGAGGACTACAGCTGCCCGGCTGCCGGCCTCATAGGCCGGCAGCCGGGTCGGGTACAGCACTAGGAAGAAAGATAGAATGGATGCCGGGATAAGAGTGTACACTACCTCCAAGCCCGGCAATCCGAAAGAGTGCATATAAGGAAGGGGAGAATCTAATTCAGGCTTCCTGACCAATGCCGTCTGGCTCTACAGGCAGGCATGGATGAGGGACCAAGGGAGGTCCGGGTAGCACTCGAAAATATAAGACCCTTGCCGGCCGGCAGCTCTGCCGGCCGGTAAGGGGCTGAGTCAATTCCACATCCTAACCTATACTAGGTCCAGATGTAGAACGACGTACAGTACTGTAATGGCTAGGCCATTACGGAGATAGAGGGGGAAGGGACAAGAGGGTCCTACCAACCTTGCTTTAGTGACGGATCACCCGCAGCCAAGAAACTTATCTTAGCCTAAGGGAGATCTAAGGGGGAAGGCCAGCAATACTTGCCAGCTCCCAGAGCACCAAAGCAAGAAAGGTGTTGCTACCCCCAGGGAAAGAAACTTATCCTCCCCCGAGAACAGCAACAAGGACTAGTCTGGTAGGTCACAAAAGAAGGAATCATATCCACAGAAACCTTCGGTAGTGACCTAAGGAGGCTAAGCCCCCTTTTTGTCTGTGTCAGGCCAGCGAGGGAGACTCTACCCCAAGCCAGACAAACACAGACTCAGACTAAAAACTGTTGTTCTGTCCCTCTTTGAACCATACTACTGGGACAGGAAGGTACAGTAACACCTCAGTATAGTTTTATCGAAAATAAATTCGGAAAAAACCACTTAGGGATAAGCCCAAGGCTTAAACAGAGGGAAAGGGATTGCCTACCTTTTCCGAAGAA
>NC_090744.1:10264406-10266906 GCF_036898095.1 Palaemon carinicauda | reverse complement strand
AAGCAAAACTATTACTTCGAATGAATTAAAACGCGAGAATATAGAACGAATTCCTACAAAAGATTAAAGAAACAAAGTGAATAATGGATAACAGGAGAGATAAAAATCTGGGAGTGTAGTAAATAAGAAATAAACATGAGAAGAAAATCTCTAGTAAAACTATAGACAAACAGAGGGAGAACAAAAGGAATACTAAAAGTATAATGAAAGAAGATCTAGAGATTGAGGGGCTTAGCAATACCATGGGAGTTTACGTTGCGATAGCCATATATTTATCAAATGTAAATAGAAATGGTATATTCCAAGTTTTAAATACAGGTTACTTTAATATCTTTTATTAAAAACTGAAGATTTTTGCTTTAACATATCTCTCAATTGGAATATAAATTCTTTTTCGTATACTAGCTCAAATAAATTATTCTTTTCACTTCAGTCTTCAAATTTAATAATAATAATAATAATAATATTAATAATAATAATAATAATAATAATAATAATAATAATAATAATAATAATAATTCATAGAGGTAAAATACCTAAAGACAACCTTGACAGATTCATTGCTAAATTTTTTTTTGGCTATTTTTTTTTCTTTTTTTTTTTGTACGTTTTTATCACCCAAATTAAACACTTATAAACAAACTCTGATATTCGCACCATCAGCTTACATGTTACTGATCATATAAAATTCATATGTAAACAAAAAACTCAAACATGAAATGCATACGAATGAATATTCAATCTCTTGAAATATAGGTATATTCAATCCCCCCTAAAACAACTAATAAGTAACAGATATTGTATGAAATCCTATTTTTTCCGTTGTCTAAGAGAGAATAAAATCGTTCTCAGGTCAAATACGTAATCTTCTTACATACAGGATCCAATCATCCTTTACACAGAGCTGTTGAATTGAATCCGAATTATTAGGAATAGCTTGGTGGAGGGGATTCCCCGTGCCTGGCTATAACTGCTTCTTAAATTCGCTGGGGTCAGAGAGAGAAAGAGAGAGAGAGAGAGAGAGAGAGAGAGAGAGAGAGAGAGAGAGAGAGAGAGAGAGAGAGAAGGTCATTGGTGGTGAGAGGAGAGAGAGAAAGAAATAGATAGAGAAAGTGATAGCAGAAAGAGACATAGCAGAGCTCAAGGATGGTAGGATAAAAGGAGAGAGAGAGAGAGAAAAAAAAAGAGAGAGAGAGAGAGAGAGAGAGAGAGAGAGAGAGAGAGAGAGAGAGAGAGAGAGAGAGAGAGAGAGAGAGAGAGAAGGTCATTGGTGGTGAGAGGAGAGAGAGAAAGAAATAGATAGAGAAAGTGATAGCAGAAAGAGACATAGCAGAGCTCAAGGATGACAGGATAAAAGGAGAGAGAGAGAGAAAAAAAAAAGAGAGAGAGAGAGAGAGGAGAGAGAGAGAGAGAGAGAGAGGAGAGAGAGAGAGAGAGAGAGATCATTGGTGGTAAGAAGAGGGAGAGAAAGAAAAAGATAGAGAAAGTGATAGCAGAAAGAGACATAGCAGAGCTCAAGGATGGCAGGAGAGAGAGAGAGAGAGAGAGAGAGAGAGAGAGAGAGAGAGAGAGAGAGAGAGAGAGAGAGAGATCTTTGGTAGTGAGAGGTGGGAGAGAAAGAAAAAGATAGAGAAAGTGATAGCAGAAAGAGACATAGCAGAGCTCAAGGAGAGAGAGAGAGAGAGAGAGAGAGAGAGAGAGAGAGAGAGAGAGAGAGAGAGAGAGATCACTGGTGACTGGATGAGAGGAGGGAAAAAGAGAGATTGGGAGAGCTTTAGAGTGACAGGATGAAATGAGAGAGAGAGAGGGAGAGAGAGAGAGAGAGAGAGAGAGAGGAGAGAGAGAGAGAGAGAGAGAGAGAGAGATAACACGCTCGGGTGACCTAGTGAAAGGAGAAAGATAGATATAGCCTTCTGGTGACCTGAGGGAAGAGAGAGAGAGAGAGAGAGAGAGAGAGAGAGAGAGAGAGAGAGAGAGAGAGAGAGAGAGAGAGAGATAACACGCTCGGGTGACCTAGTGAAAGGAGAAAGATAGATATAGCCTTCTGGTGACCTGAGGGAAGAGAGAGAGAGAGAGAGAGAGAGAGAGAGAGAGAGAGAGAGAGAGAGAGAGAGAGAGAGAATCTATGAAGGGAATCATTCCATTTGTTTATCTGATCGAATTGTAGATAACATTCATCCAAGTAATTGAGACAAATTATTCAGAAGCGATTACTTTACATAATCCGATTAACTAGAAAACTTTTCTACTGCACTTTCCAAAATTCCATTGAAACAACAACTAAATTTCTCTTGTTTGAAGTATACTCAGGCTCACTATTCTATCTTATTTTTTTTTTCAGTTTTTATAGTTTATATATGAAAGATCTATTTCATTGTTGTTACTTTTCTTAAAATATTTAAGCTGTTCAATGCTTCATTTGTTGTTGATCTATTTTCCTGTTTCCTTTCCTCTCTGGGCTATTTTTCCTTGTTGAAGCATTTGGGCTTATAGTATTTTG
>NC_090744.1:10256906-10259406 GCF_036898095.1 Palaemon carinicauda | reverse complement strand
AGGTAATTTCAAACCTTCCCTGAAGACAAATTAATAATGAGCACCCTAAAAATCTCTAAATTGCATAAAAAAGGTAAGCTATATAATTGGGGATCAACACAGAGTTCTCCTGCTTGAGGGTACACTTAGGCACCCTATTCTATCTGTTTCCTTATTTCCTTTTCTCACTGGGCTATTTTCCTTGTTGGAGCCGTTAAGATTATAACATGTTGTTTTAGGAACTAGTGTTTTGACTTAGCTAATAATAATAATAATAATAATAATAATAATAATAATAATAATAATAATGATAATAATAACGATTTTTTTCTGAAGTACCGTAGATTGGTTTATCAAAATTGTTCTATCGTCAGTTGAAGATGAAGCATTTGAACAATATGTTGGAAGAGACCAAGAGAACAGGTTACGTGGGAGCAGAAGGAACTTTCAGTGAAGTCTTGCACAGAATTATGGAATAGGATCTTGGGCCTAAAACTGATCATTGATTCTTATGGTAACATAGGATTATGATTTATAAATTTATAGGTAGTAAGCTGGTCAGGACACCAGCCACCCTACTATCGCGAGAGAGTTATGAGGTCCTTTGACTGACCAGCCAGTACTACATGGGATCCTTTCTCTCTGGTTACGGTTCATTTTCCCATTGCCTACACACGTACTGAATAGTCTGGCCTATTCTTTACATATTCTCCTCAGTCCTCGTACACTTGACAGCACAGATTACTAAGCAATTCTTCTTCACTCAGGGGGTTACTGCACTGTAATTGTTCAGGGGTCACTTTCTTCTTGGCAAGGGTAGAAGAGACTCTTTAGCTTTGGTAAGCAGCTCTTCTACGAGAAAGACACTCCAAAATTAAACCATTGTTCTCTAGTCTTGGGTAGTGCCATAGCCTCTGTATCAAGGTCTTCCACTGTCTTGGGTTAGAGTTCTCTTACTTGAGGGTACACTCGAGCACACTCTTCTCTCTTATTTCTCTTTCCCTCGTTTCGTTAAAGTTTTATAGTTTATATAGGAGATATTCATTTTAATTTTGTTACTCACCATAAAATGTTTGTTTTCCTCTTTTCTCTTCTTCACTGAGCCCTTTTCCTTGTTGGAGCCTTGGGCTTATAGCATCCTGCTTTTCCAACTAGGGTTATATCTTAGCAAGTAATAATAATAATGATATATAGACAATGGTTATAGTTACATTTTAAATTAGGTTTTAGTCTGTTTCGTACAGATTAATCAATCATAAGACTAGGCTTGGGTATAGCTTTGTGACTCCATGGCTTTTAGCAACTGGTAAACAAATAAACATTAATCATTGTTTTGAGTTTAGCCATCAAATGTCAATGGGTCAGGTTAGCTGTAAATATTTGCTAGAAAATAAGTATCAAGTTGGAAAATGAGGCCATGTCACGTAGTTTTTAATTCCCTTCTTCATGGCAAATGAAAATAAAAGCTAGCCTTAATAACAGAACAGTATCATAATATCATAAGTGTATAAAATGACGAAACATATCCAATGTAATGATTTTTTTTAAAATGCAAAAGTATCTAATAAAGAAGTTAAAACTCATAGTTATCAAAAGAAAAATAAATCTCATCTTTAATAAAAGAAATTCTTGTATTTACCTTTCTCTTACTCTTTTACTCTGACACACAAACGCAGTTATATATATATATATATATATATATATATATATATATATATATATATATATATATATATATATAAATATATACATATGTATATATATATATTTATATATATATATATATATATATATATATATATATATATGTATGTATATATATATATATATATATATATATATATATATATATATATATATATAAATATGTACATAATTACATGCATACAAACATACATATATATATATATAGATATATATACATATATATATGTATATATATATATATATATATATATATATATATATATATATATGTGTGTGTGTGTATATATATATGCATATATAAATATATATATATATATATATATATATATATATGTATACTAAATATATATATATATATATATATATATATATATATATATATATATATATAATATATATATATATATATATATATATATATATATATATATATATATATATATATATTATATATATATATATATATATATATATATATATATATATATATATATATATATACAGTAAGCTATACATTGTAAACATGAATATGTACAATATATGTTGTATATATTTACTTTAACCCTGTCCTTCTTTTGCATAAGAGCATCACGTTTCCCTATGTTTTTTGCGTGTATCGGTGTGTATATATGTGAAAAGTCCACAAAACAGCAGCTCTATGTATAGTCAGAGTAAGAAGACACCCAAGGGTTATATCAGAATTGAAACTGACGAAAGGCTAAGAAGAAGAAGAGCTTTATTCACATTTTTCTTCTGTCGTTCCTTTTCATCTATTTTCGGCTTCGCAGGGGCAATACAAAAGACTCATTACTAA
>NC_090744.1:10242461-10247461 GCF_036898095.1 Palaemon carinicauda | reverse complement strand
TCGCTCTCGGGTCAAATACGTAATCCTCTTACAAACAGGATCCAATCATCCTTTACACAGAGCTGTTGAATTGAATTCGAATTATTAGGAATAGCTTGGCGGAGGGGATTCCCCGAGCCTGGCTATAACTGCATCTTAAATCAGCTGGGACCAGAGAGAGAGAGAGAGAGAGAGAGAGAGAGAGAGAGAGAGAGATAATTGGTGGTGAGAGGAGGGAGAGAAAGAAAAAGATAGCTAGAGAGAGATAGCAGAGCTCAAGGATGGTAGGATAAAATGAAATGTGTGTGAGAGAGAGAGAGAGAGAGAGAGAGAGAGAGAGAGAGAGAATGTTCAATCTAGGAAGGGAATCCTTCCATTTGTTTATCTGATCGAAATGTAGATAACGTTCATCCAAGTGATTGAGACAAATTATTCAGTAGCGATTACTTTACATAATCCGATTAACTAGAAGACTTTTCTACCGCACTTTCCAAAAATCCATTGAAACAACAACTAAATTCCTATTGTTTGAAGTATACTCGGGCTCACTATTCTATCTTATTTTTTATTTTATTTTTTAGTTTTTATAGTTTATATATGAAAGATCTATTTCATTGTTACTGTTCTTAAAATATCTAAGCTGGTCAATGCTTCTCTTGTAGTGTATTTATTTCCCGGTTTCTTTACCTCACTGGGGTATTTTTCCTGGTTGAAGCATTTGGGATTATAGCATCCTGCTTTTCCAACTAGGGTTGTAGCTTAGCTAGTAATAGCAATAATAATAATAATAATAATAATAATAATAATAATAATAATAATAATAATGATAATATGTTAGATTGATCTTGATTTGTCTGGCAACCTGACACTGAAGCTCATTAACGCTGATATCTTTTGTTATAAATAAACAATAAAAGCATATCAAATTCAAAGCCTAAAAGAAAGATTTCCTTTACAAATTTAACTAGCTTTCAGGGGATCTTCTTCTAAAACAAATGTAAATATACGCCTAGTATAGTACAACACATCTTGCCCAAGAATCTTGGCAAGGATGAACCTACCATCTTCACCTCGAGCCTCAAAATATCTATATCTTGAGGTGCTAGCATAGTACAACACATCTTGCCCAAGAATTTTGGCTAGGATGAACCTGCCATCCTCATCTCGAACCTCAAAATAGTATCTATATCTTGTGGTGCTACCATAGCACAACACATCTTGCCCAAGTATCTTAGCAAGGATGAATCTGCCATCTTCACCTCGAGTCTCAAAATAATATATATATATATATATATATATATATATATGTTGAGGTGCTAGCATAGTACAACACATCTTGCCCAAGAATTTTGGCAAGGATGAACCTGCCATCTTCACCTCGAGCCTCAAAATAATATCTATATCTTGAGGTGCTACCATAGTACAGCACATCTTGCCCAAGAATCTTGGCAAGAATGAACTTGCCATCCTCATCTCGAACCTCAAAATAGTATCTATATCTTGTGGTGCTACCATAGCACAACATATCTTGCCCAAGTATCTTAGCAAGGATGAACCTGCCATCTTCACCTCGAGTCTCAAAATAATATGTTGAGGTGCTAGCATAGTACAACACATCTTGCCCAAGTATCTTAGCAAGGATGAACCTGCCACCTTCACCTCGAGTCTCAAAATAATATATATATGTTGAGGTGCTAGCATAGTACAACACATCTTACCCAAGAATCTTGGCAAGTATGAACCTGCCATCTTCACCACGAGCCTCAAAATAATATCTATATCTTGAGGTGCTAAAAGTGGGACATTAGGTCAACAAACGCCACACTGTCAGGAGTACCAAACAATCGATGCAATAAGGCTGTCGTTGGCCTCTGACATATTGAGATTAACTATAATTATTGAAGCAGGCACACTTTTGATCTATGTTGATTGTGACTGACGTTGATGTGAACTCATTAAGATTATTTTTACCTACTTCCGGGATCATATTTTCCATCAATTGTCTCATTAATTACTTTTGTCTGATTATTTTACGTAGCTAATAATACTCTCTGGGATTACTGTGTTTTAAAAAGTCTTGAAAAAAAATGAGAACTGCTGCTCATTATCCTATCTATCACGTGGGAGACTCGCTAAAGACTAAAAATGAATAACTACTGAAGCATAAAAAGAAACAATAAACATTATTTTTGGCCTTTTAGAAGTTTTGATGTGATGGATTAATTATTATTATTATTATTATTATTATTATTATTATTATTATTATTATTATTATTATTATTATTATTATTAATAATAATACTATTATTATTATTATTATTATTATTATTATTATTATTATTATTATTATTATTCAAACTATACAGACGCCCATATCATCACTTCTTATCCCCCCCTAAAAAAGGATAAAAAAGAAGAAAGTTTATATTATTCATCAAAGGCGTGAAATCTAAAGACTCGCCGACGATAAGAAAGATACCTTTTGTTAATATTTTGTTTTATGGATGTATTCATGTAGGGGAGAGGGAAGAGAGGGAGAGAGAGTGAGAGAGGGAAAGGGAGAGGAACGGAGAGGCTGAAGAAGGGGTTACACCTTGAAGACTCTCCAATCGTCTTCTTAGAATGTATCTTAAGTGGATGATCGTGACTCGAGTTCCGATGTCATAAATAAGATTTATTGATTCGAGTGGGTCGTTGTTTGCTCTCGAAGAGCTGACGTTTATTGACATCCTCTCTCTCTCTCTCTCTCTCTCTCTCTCTCTCTCTCTCTCTCTCTCTCTTAAGTAACACTTCCGGTACTGTATATGTAGATTCCAGATTCTTGCATGACTCTCTCTCTCTCTCTCTCTCTCTCTCTCTCTCATTTATATATATATATATATATATACACACGCACACACACACACACACATATATATATATATATATATGTATATATATATATTTATATATATATATATATATATACACACACACATATATATATATATATATATGTGTGTGTGTGTGTATGTGTGTGTGTGTGTGTGTGCATTTCAGTGCACCAATGTATATACCTAAGTAAGCATAACCATACGCATCCAGGTATGAACGAGGCACCAAAAAATAATCATGCATAAGCCTACACAAACTTTTCTGTATACTCGGTATACTTACATCCACACGTGTAACATAAAACGTTAGTGTAGGCACAAAGTAAAACACTCTGAAGTACACCACATGTATAAAAAAAAAAAAAAAAAAAATAAGAAAAGGCTAGGACAAAGGATACAATAGACAGAGCCCTTGAGAAGAAAAGGGCCTCTTAGTACTCACGGAAAATATACATTTAAGGTTTACGTAACTTACAGTCGTAGAAAATAAAAACAGTTGCAGGATTCGGGGATATGGAAAGTAGATATTGGTTGCAATTTGCCTTTCGGTTAGAGGAGGAATGGTTATTATTATTATTATATTACTTATTATTATTATTATTATTATTATTATTATTATTATTATTATTATTATTATTATTATTGCTGTTGTGGTTTTTGCTGTTGTTGATGCTGTTGTTATTATTATTATTATTATTATTATTATTATTATTATTATTATTATTATTATTATTATTATTATTATTATCATTATTATTAGCTAAACTCTCACCCCATTAGGAAAAGCAAGATACTCTAAGCCCAAGGGCTCCAACAAGGAAATCAGCCCATCAAGTAGAACCAATAGGGAAACAGATAGAATAGTGAGCCACCCGAGTGTACCCTCAAGCAAGAGAATTCTATCTCCAGGCAATAAAAGACCATAGTACAGATGCTACTACCCAAGACTAGAGAACAATGGTATGATTTTGGAGTGTCCTCGCAGAAGAGCTGCTTACCATAGCTAGAGAATCTATTCTACTCATTGGAAATAACTCAATGAAATTTTAGAGTTCAATGGTTGGCAATATCGTTGAATAAGTATTTTGTTTTCAGATTTTGGGCGAAAATAGAACAAGAAAAGGGAAGGAATAATCTGACAGTATAATATTCATATGGAGATAAAAATATATAAGTATGATCAATTGTTAATAACCTTTTTCTATATCTTAATACCAATATTTTTTCGCCCTAAGGAAGCCTACTACACAAATCTAGTAACCAAGATTCATTTTAAAACTTGTGAAATCCTTGAGGAGATAATGGCTAATCCATTAACCTTATCTATAGCAGCATAACATTAAAATTGTTTTAAGAATAAATTCGGTGTCTATTCTCATATCTTGCTGCGAAGCGAGGCCAGGGATTTACGAGTTCCTGAAGTTAGTCTGCCTTTTTTCGATGTTAATAATTCTCACCATGAATTGAAGTTCCTGGTTTATTTATACTTCACTTTTTCCTCCTAGACTTCAGCTGAAATTTTGAGCTAAAGTTTCGCGTCACATATTGTCTTCCTATTGGGGAAATCACCCAACTAAATTCAAAAGTGAAACTAGTTTGTGGAGAATTCCATATTTAGTTTTGCCTGCTTAGTATGCTGAAAGAATAACAGTGGGATGTTTGCCATAGTAATTGTCTTGGTGATAAATTTGGCACAACGGTTTAAAATTCATAAACTTTATCTAAAAGTGCGTTCTGCAAATTCGAGTTTGCTTACATAACGAAAAGTCTATGTTTATTTTCAAATGTTTTAGAGCACCATTCGTACAAGGGCTTTCTGTATTTAGATTTTTTTTTAAAGGTTTAAAGGCCTTTCATGAATGTCAGAGGCAAGGGACAGTGACATTGTCCTATCATGCTGGGCAATGCCCTAGAGACTGACCATATATACCATATGATCAGCGCCCAAGCCCCCTCTCCATCCATGCTGGGACCAGGGAGGGCCAGGCAACGGCTCCTGATAACTCAGCAGATATATCTATAGTCTCCTCCAAAACCCCCATCCTTAGCTCATAACGATGGTGAGGTTGCATCGACCAAAGGAACTCGAACCCCAGTCTGGTGTTCACCAGTTAGGGACATTACCACATTGGCCACCACAGGATTACT
>NC_090744.1:10227461-10234961 GCF_036898095.1 Palaemon carinicauda | reverse complement strand
TACACATGCATAGAAATAAAAAAAGATAGATACCTACACGAAATAGAACTCTTCAACCAACTTGAACTTCTACACAAACAAACAAGAATTCAAACTTAGAACACATTTTCAAATACATGGATGTAGTAAGTGAATTACGCCCAGTGAATTTCATTAAGTATTTCTCCCCTGTACGTTTGCCTTTAGTCTTAAATGTTTCCTGCCAGGTTATATGACAATTTATATTTTCACGCTCTATTTGATTTTATTTATATTTCCTAAGTCTTTTACTTTTCATTATATCTCTTTCCGTATTTTTGTGCGATTTTATTTTCATTTTTTAAAGGTTATAACTATATTAGTTAAAGTTTTACAATGTTAATTAACTTGTTAGGGTAGGTTTTGCTATTTAGAGTTGAATAACTAAATATATTATCATAATATGACTTCGCACTCGCGAAGAGAGATTAATTTATCAAACATTCCGCTGGGCTCCACAAGGCACTAGAAGAGTTAGAAAACATAGGCCTACATGGCTGAAGACTATGAAGCGCGAAGTAGGAGATGATGAATGGAGAAGTATTCAATTTAAAGCTCAAGGTGGAGACGAATGACGAAATCTAACCGGGGTCTTTAGCGTCAATATGCGTAGGAGATGATGATGATGATGAATATGACTTCAATGGCATTAATTTATGTAGTTGAATTGAAATACCTTATAAGGTGAGCATCTAATTAAAGGGTTGAATCTATTATATTAATGTTATGAAACGTGACAGTTTATTCCCCAAAGTGGAACTTCATCATAATTATTTTAACATTTACATATCCTCCGACGAACGGGGAACAGTTTCTGATAAACTCATACCTGAAATTTATAAAAGGATTATTTAAAACACTTGTGTATTTAGGGTTGTGGTGGCCGATGTGGTAACGTCCCTGAATGGTGAACCCCAGACTGGGGTTTGCGTCCCGCTCATACTCGTTAGTTTCTTTAGTCGCTGCAACCTCACCATCCTTGTGAGTTGAGAATAGGGGGTTTGGGGGAGACTGTAGGTCTATCTGTTTAGTCATCAGCAGCCGTTGCCTGGCCCTCCTTGGTTCTAGCTTGGGTGGATAGGGGGTTTAGGGGAGCATATAGGTATATCTGCTTAGTCATCATCAGCCGTTGTCTGGCCCTCCTTGGTCCTAGCTTGGGTGGAGAGGGATTTTTTATACAAATCATATGTATATATGGTCAGTCTCTGGGGCATTGTCCTGCTCGATAGGGCAATGTCACTGTCCCTTGCCTCTGCCATTCGTGAGCGGACTTTAAAGCTTTAAATCAAGTTTAGATACGAAATACAGATAAAGAGAATGACTCGAGTTTAGGTTGGACATTTCCGGTTGAAGATGGTGTGAACAATTCTTTTTGTACCACGTGTAAATTAGGAATGACTGAAAGGGTGGGGTACAGAGAGGTGTATGGATTAGTAGTATGAAAAAATCGTAGCTACGTTGGAAACGTGAATTAAAGACTCTTGAAAAGAGGAAAACCGATTTTGACATTCCTTATACTGTTAAAGAAACTATAATTTTAATCGAAAGATCTCCGTAAAAAATATACTGTTCCCAGCCGTATTTAAGTATTTTACAGGCGACCGTAATGTTTAAGCTATTTTGGTTTTTATTTCTTCCTGATATCTGGATTCTCTCTACCTCGGGATCAGAAATCCAAGGGGAAATCGACGAAAAGGTAATAGCTTCTAGTCGGCCGGGGAATCGAACCCGAGCCCAAGAAACTGAGGTTCTATTGACTTAGTAACTCAGCCTAATTTAGTGCAAAATGATCGTATATATATATATATATATATATATATATATATATATATATATATATATATATATATATATATATAAATGTATGTATGTATGTATATATATATATATATATATATATATATATATATATATATATATATATATATAGATAGATAGATAGATAGATAGATAGATATATATATATATATATATATATATATATATATATATATATATATATATATATATATATATATATATATATATATATATATATATATATATATATGTGTGTGTGTGTGTGTGTGTGTGCGTGTGTGTGTGTGCGCGTGTGTATGTGTCATAAACGAACACGAATTTAAATGATCTTTACGGTTCAAATACAAGTCAGATATAATAAAGCCCAAATTCCTGTGAAGCATAGATTTCGTAAACAATCGTCATTTATTGATAAATATTATTATATATTGTTAGATCTTAAACTAGGCAGGATCAAGAAATGACAGTCAGAGTTGTTTCTTATCTTCATTGCAACTGACGCTGCTGCATCATGCACAGCGGAAGGAAATACAGATAGCCCGTGACGTAGACAATGACGTCACTTATGTGGGCGGAGCTTAGGCGCTGCAAGCAGCCTCATCTTACATCTCCCACCCAAAATATTACGAGGGTAATATTTTCAAAACTTATAAATGACAATATCAAAAGCAGGTATGATAAACAAAATTCTATACTCTCTTAATGTAAAACATCAGACATATAAGGTAAATCATAATCGTAATAATTAATGGTAACGTTCAGATGAGAGAGAGAGAGAGAGAGAGAGAGAGAGAGAGAGAGAGAGAGAGAGAGAGAGAGAGAGAGAGAGAGAGAGAGAGAGAGAGAGAGATAACAACATCGACAGCATTAACGTAACCTCAATGAAACAATAATTACATCAGCATTGTAAGATGTGCACTAAAATTGAGTCGTGAATGCAACACCAACCTAACTTAAAATTTCCTACAAAATAAAATTTTGTAAATGAAATCAATGCACGTCTAAGTGCAGTAAAATAAAACAGAATTTTTCATTTTATAAATGCAAGATCAAAGCAGAGATAATTAAACATAATCGTTCATCCAGGCAGGGGCCTCTCTCTTCCTTGGAGGCCGTACCTCTGGCGCTGATGGGGGAAACTTAGGCTCATGACCCACTTCGTCGTCGGTAGGAGTGACTCCTCTTGTCTCATTGACGGGCAGTTCAGTGACCTTGAGGTGTCTTCTGTTCCTTATGGACGGACGCCCACTACCATCTAGTCTCACGATGTACTGTCTATGAGGTCGTTGCTCGACTATGATTCCCAGCCTGTCCCAGGCCTTTGTCATCTGGTTCTGAATCCTAACGTGAGTGCCTGGCTGTAAGGGCGTTAGCCTCCTGTCGCTGCCGCTTTCGATTATCTTCTCATTTTTCTCTGCTACTTGAAGTTCTCTTTTTCTAATGGATTTTCTCCAGTGTTGGTCTATCATATAGTTGAGTTTTGCAGTCGGTACACCATCCCGTAACTGTCTCCCAGTTGCCAGTTGCGCCGGAGATTTATTTATACCTCTTAAAGGCGTGTTCAGGTATTGTAGCATGGCCAATGATACCTTGTCGTTATCGAGGCTTCCAGTCCCACTGATACTTGTTCTAATTATCCTTTTCACGGACTTAACCGCGGCCTCGGCTCTCCCATTTGACTGCGGATAGTGGGCCGATGATAGGCGTATGTCAACTCTCCATCTCCTGTAGAAGGTCATTATCTCTTCACTCACCAGGTTGGTGCCGCCGTCGGTAGACAATTGTTCGGGTGATCCCCATCGAGTGAAGTAATGCCTAAGTTTTGTCATGACCTTTGCAGACGAGGTGCCATTGGGGAAGTGGGCTATTTCTAGCCAGCCTGTAAGCCTGTCACAATATGCCATATACATGCGTCCTTCGAGCTGAAACAGGTCCATGACTGTCTGTTGGAACGGATACTCTGAGGCAGGGGTAATTTTCATGACTTCGGCAGGAAGTGATGGTGAGTGGGTGTCGCACGATGTACATCGTGAACGATGATGCTGGAGGTCACCCTCGATGCCTGGCCAATAGACCGAATGTCTCGCTCTCCTCAAACATTGTATCTAGGCCTTGATGTCCAGCATGGAGGTTGGCGGTTATCTGGTGACGGAGCCCTTCGGGAATGACAAGGCGGATGCAGTTGTCGTTGAAACAGTATGTGACCAGGTTGCCAGATATAGAGAGACGTTCTCTGATGCCATAGAAGGGCCTCAAACATGCAATTTCTTGAGATTTCTTCGGGTTCCAATCCCCTGCATTCACTCGAGCGACTAGCAGCTGATATGCTGGGTCGTCCAGGGCTGCCTCTTCAACAGTTTTCTCGTCTATAGTGCACTGCTCCTGTAGGTTTTCTGCGATTGCTGACACCATAGCAATCGTTAATTCTTCGTTAAAGCTCGCATCCTGTCCATCTGGTGTCGTCCTCAGGGTAGGAAAACGAGAGAGAAAGTCAGCAGCATGATTTCTCTTGCCGGGTAGATATTTAACGTTGAAATTATACAATAATGTTTTCTCCTTTAATCTAAACAGTCTGGGGTTGGTAATGTCGCCGAGACTCCTATTGCCTAGTAACTTGACTAAGGGGCGGTGGTCCGTGACAATGGTTAAGTTCGGGCAGCCCAATAAGAACAACCTTGCCTTTTTTTAAGCACCAAGCCACTGCAAGGGCTTCCCCCTCCACAGCTGCATACCCAGACTCGGCGGGCGTGAGGAACCGACTGCCGCAAAGTGCTATTCTCCAACCATCTCTACAACAGAAGGGGGTATCGACGGAGGTGCAACTGCAATATTGTTGGAGGATGACGAAGCCCACGCCCTCCTTACTCCAGTCAGTGACTGCAACAGTCGGCCGCAGCTTATCGTAGTAGGTGAGGCCGTCCTTGGCCAACTTGCAGACGATGTCTTGCACTTGACGAAAGTTTTCCTGAAGGTACTCATCCCAATAAACCTGTTTGCCCGAGGGCTTCTTCAGCAGGTCTCTAAAGTGGGTCATGATGGGCGCCGTTGTCAGGAAGGGGGCCAGCTGATTAACAAAACCATACCATGACCTGATGTCGGATATTGTGGGCTTTGGGGGCATAGAGAAACGTTTTATGGCAGATAAATAATCTTCTGAAGTCTTGTAGGAGTCCCAACCGACGTCGAATCCGACAAATTACACTTCTTTCTCGCAAAACTTGAATTTTTCTGGTTTCAAAATGATGACCTTGTATGCACAGACAGTTAGGAAGTCGTACACATGCCAAAAGGCGCTTTCTACGCTCGAATCGTACAGAAGTGTATCGTCCACACACTTAAACTTCCTGGGTACTTCTTCAATGGCATCATCGAAACGGCGTGTATATGCGTCGGAGGCAGAACAATGTCCCATTGGTGTCCTTCGGTATTGGTACCTACCCCAAGGTGTAATGAACGTGGTTAGGGGTATGCTCTCCTTGTCCAGTTCTACCTGGTGAAATCCCCAATAGGCGTCGGCCACAGTCTTGTATGAGCAAAGGGGAATGCTGGATACCATATCGAAGGGCGTAGGGGTATGGTGCGTCTCCCTTCTACAACTTGCATTAAGTTTTTGGTAGTCGACCGTACGTCTGGGTTGCCCCGTTTTCTTTGCCACGACCACCATACGTGAACACCATTCCGTGGGCTCTCCAGGGGGAGCTCTTTGTAGGACCCCTCTCTTGACGTCCTCCTCCAACTGGGCTTTCACCTCCTTTTCCCAGTGCTTAGGTACCGACGCAGGTGTGTGGCATGCGTAAGGAACTGCGTCAGGTAATAAGTGAATACGGTGGGGTTCCCCATCCATTACCGGGAGGGGTTCTCTCTCGGTGTTGAAAGTCGTACTTGAAAAATGGGCTAATAACCAGTTTTCTAATCTGGCAATATTCTCCTCACTAGGGGGAAATGGAATGGCCGACGGTCTCACGGGTTGATCAGTTGCTTCCGCTAATGTAAGAGTTGTACTAGCTGCAGCGGGGGCAGAGTCCGTGAAGGGGGCGTGGTTAGGAAACGTTTCTGGCACAAGACCAAGTTTCTTGCAAGCATCCAGGGATAAATAAAAATCAATGGAGGACTTTACGAAGTATACTTCCTGAGTTGTATGCCTCCCCTTGTATTCTATGGTGCAAGAGGTTGAACCTAAACACTTCAGATGCAGGTTGGCGAAGTCTCGCAATCCTCCCTTTAACCTCAGCTTAGCCGGTTTTATGTTCAACATCGCAAGAATAGCGGGTCCTGCAACACAAACCTGGGCACCAGTGTCCGGCACCGCTCGGACGCAGGACCACTCTCCCAAGTTGGCCAAGCATACATCAACACGAATAGTGGGTTGTGGGGAGGGCCCATTCCGCAACCTTGCCTCTGCTGCCACGACTACTGCAATCACTGCACCCGCTATGTCCGACTCCTCGGCCAGACTACTAACGTTATTCCTGACACTCCGCCCTCTGCAACACTTCTTCAGGTGACCGGTTTTTACCGCACCCATAACCTGTCGTTCTTCTTGCGGGACATGAAGAATACCCAGGGCTATGACGAGTACCACAATTACCACAAGGACGCAATTGTACTTTTACAGAGGTACTCCTGTCACACTTAGCAAGGGCAGCTGCCACCTCCACCTCGTGTTCCTCCTCGAACCCACCGAGAGCAGCCGCTCTAGGGAAGCTGCTAAGCCATGCCCTATTACGAAGGGCGTCGTCACGGGCGCCCTCGAATGCACTGCACATGACTCTAAGGGAATCGATATCACGGATATTATTGCATGATTGAAACACTTGCCTTTTGAGCACTTTATCACTTAGGCCTACCATGAGCTTGCGCAAAAGCATATATTCGGATAAATCATGATTACAATTAGGGCATGTGAATGCACAATCAGTAGCCTTTTGCGTACACTTGATAAAATAATCATTGAATGACTCACTAGGCTCTTGGGCCAAATCAAAAAACTCGAGCCACTGCACCGCTTGGTTAGAAGCTTTCACTACTATTTGCTTAACCGCATTAAATGCCCCTTCAGTAGACAGGGCACTCCACTGGGCGTCAGTATACCTAGAATCGAGGGCACGTTGCAATATCGGAACACAATGCAGCCTTATATGGTGAACTGCCTCGATAGGCTTCAACTTACACAGTTGCAACCAACACGCCATTGACCGTTTCCAAGACCTGAAGGCTGCAGGGGACACCTCAGCCTCGCACTTTTCCGGAGCTACAGACGAAGGGATCCTTGGTTGGGGGACGTTGGTACCCCGGAGTGACAACGCTGTTATCTCGGCCTGAAGATTCTGGATGGCTTGTTGCTGGGTTTGCAGCACTTGGTGAGCCTGCAGCACGGAAGCCGGCGACATCCTGACGCCGGTTCCAGAGGTTCCTGTCCTTGCAATCCTTCCCCTAGGGGATGCCACGGTTATTACAGTAGGTCCTCTTAACATCCTATTCACTGCGCCATGTTAGATCTTAAACTAGGCAGGATCAAGATATGACGGTCAGAGTTGTTTCTTATCTTCATTGCAACTGACGCTGCTGCATCATGCACAGCGGAAAGAAAATACAGATAGCCCGTGACGTAGACAATGACGTCACTTATGTGGGCGGAGCTTAGGCGCTACAAGCAGCCTCATCTTACATATATAAAGTCAT